>NW_020837949.1:66540859-66720783 GCF_003676395.1 Aethalodelphis obliquidens | reverse complement strand
CTGAGAAAACCATAATTCGAAAAGAGTCATGTACCACAATGTTCATTGCAGCTCTATTTCCAATAGTCAGGACATGGAAGCAACCTAAGTGTCCATTGACAGGTGAATGGATAAAGAAGATGTGGCACATATATACAATGGAATATTACTCAGCCATAAAAAGAAATGAAATTGTGTTATTTGTAGTGAGGTGGATGGACCTAGAGTCTGTCATACAGAGTGAAGTAAGTCAGAAAGTGAAAAAGAAATACCTTATGCTAACACATATATATGAATTTAAAAAACTGGTTCTGAAGAACCTAGGAGCAGGACAGGAATTAAGATGCAAACATAGGGAATGGACTTGAGGCCACAGGGAGGGGGAGTGGTAAGCTGGGACGGAGTGAGAGAGTTGCATGTACGTATATACACTACCAAACGTAAAATAGATAGCTAGTGGGAAGCAGCCACATAGCACAGGGAGATCAGCTCGGTGCTTTGTGACCACCTAGAGGGGTGGGATAGGGAGGGTGGGAGGGAGGGAGACGCAAGAGGAAAGAGATATTGGGGACATATGTATATGTATAACTGATTCACTTTGTTATAAAGCAGAAACTAACAAACAAAAAAAAATTTGTCTTTGGCACTGAGTTTGTGCTAATTTGTTTCAGCAATAGAACGCTAATAAAGAAGGGAGAGTCAGAAAAACAGACTGTACAAAGTCAGAGAGGAAAGTTGTAAAAGATTCAGCAAGAACAGCATATAAGGACTTTGAAAGTTATTCAGAGTGAAGTAGGAAACCATGGAGGGTTTTAAACTAGAGGGTTTTAGAAAGTAAACTCAGTCTGCTCTGTGGAGGATGGATTATAGGCAAGCCAGAAGGATATCACCTAGAAAAACAGGCAAATAGAAAAGAGAAGGAAGCCCAGGAAGAGATGAGGAGTAGACAAAGAAAAAAGTACTAGAGGGCTTCCCTGGTGGCGCAGTGGTTGAGAGTCCGCTTGCCGGTGCAGGGGACACGGGTTCGTGCCCCGGTCCGGGAAGATCCCACATGCCGCGGAGCAGCTGGGCCCGTGAGCCATGGCCGCTGAGCCTGCGCATCCGGAGCCTGTGCTCCGCAACGGGAGACGCCACAACAGTGAGAGGCCCGCGTACCACAAAAAAAAAAAAAAAAAAAAAGTACTAGAAAGACAACCCATTTGTTACCATTACCTATTTTGAATGGTTACAGGTCAGGTGATTCATATGTTTTCTTTTTTATTTTTTTCTTTCTGTTTTATAAGTTTCTTTATTGAGCATATTTTACATAAGTACTCTTTAAAAAATAGCAATATATGGCATAGGACTTGGAGAATAAATCAGCCACAGGTATGTGATATTAGTTCCTATCCTGTGAAGAGAAAAGAAGATGACATTGGGTAATGCACAATGGAATGAAATACAGAAACCATGGGAAGATTTCATGATTTTCCCTGTTTGCCTTCATCTTGGCAGGTACAAATAGAAGTTGGGCACTGAGATATTTTTATCATGCACCTGCAGACTCAGATAAACTGTTTTTCTTGACATGATTTCTCAGGAGTTTTTATATTTTTATGTGAGCAAATTTATAAAAGAAGCTTTATTTCCAGACTATTCAGTGATTTGCTGTTTCTAAGCTTAATGTCTGTACTAAACTAATAATGTGCATATTCAACAAATAACAATATCTCTAATTTAAATATAAAGAAAATTATTTTTTAAACACATATATTTGAAGGGACATGTCAGTAGATGTCTACTGAACTTTTTTCTTTTTTTCGTTTATCCTCTCATCCAAAGAATGATTTACATGAGTCTTCCCTGGCAGTGTCGTGGTTAAGACTCCGTGCTCCCAATGCAGGGGGCACGGGTTCGATCCCTGGTCAGGGAACTAAGATTCCACTTGGCACACAGCGCTGCCAAAAAATAAAATTAAAATAAATTTTTTAAAAATTACCAATACATTCTAATTCAAAAAAAAAAAAAAAAAACAGAATGATTTACACACAGTCATTTGAGCTTTCTCAGTCTTTGATTCGGCCATCCAGAAAGCCCAGAACACTAGTTCACTAATTTTTGATCTGGCGTTTTGCATCATGCAGAGATGGCCCAAAATGAAACCAGCAGTGGCCAAAGCTCTGCATACTTATCTTATACGTTCTTTAATGAAGTAAGAGCCACTGTCAAGACCAGCACCTCTGAGAAACCTGATTTCAAAACCAGAAACCTCTCATCTCATCATCTGAAATCAGATAGAAGGTATGCAGAGGCTCTCTCCAAGTGCAGATAGGTTAAATAGTTTTCTTAGGATGGCAGTACAATTCATCCATAAGTAAGACCACCCAGGATCTGAATTGAATGAGCCATTTAATAAAATGTACTTTCACCTGCTGGTTTAAGTATTGATACTCCCAGAGAAAGAATGGTATAGATCTGTCCAAAAACTGGTTCCCTGATTAGAAGTTCCAAAACACTGCTGAAATATACCTTTTATTTTGGGACAATTTATTTAAAAAAAAAAAAACACAGGTTTGAATTGTAGTCAATCCAAGATATGAATATGAGCAAATAGAGTTCAGCTGACAGAGAATGGGAATTTTGCTGCGACACTTTTTTTTTTTTTTTTTTTTTTTTTTTTGGTTGGGGGGGCCTCTCTTTTTTTTGCCCTCTCCCTTTTTGGGGCACAGGCTCCAGACGCGCAGGCTCAGCGGCCATGGCTCACGGGCCCAGCCGCTCCGCGGCATGTGGGATCTTCCCGGACCGGGGCACGAACCCGTGTCCCCTGCGTCGGCAGGTGGACTCTCAACCACTGCGCCACCAGGGAAGCCCTTGCTGCGACACTTTTCACAGCTTGAATACACTTAAAATACTGTGAGAAAGACAGGCTTACCCTGTTTTGCATTCTTAGTCAGTGCTGACAGTGTCGTGCCATTTTGCAAGGGAAGATCCAGCAGAAGAAAGAGAAGGCAACATAAGTGAATCATGTCATATCCACTATAGATGAAAATGCAGTGAAAGAGAGAACTTCTCATAGAGAAGGACTTTTGAACTTTAACATTATAATTAATATCTTCCCAAAAGACATTCACAATTACTTTTTAAAACCAAAAATATTAGACCAAAGTGACCTTTCACAAACAGAATGAATAAGTTGTCATAATTTCTACTGTTTCCACTGCGTTGATAAACATAACATTCAAACCTCAAAAGTGAGCATTTGTCCCTCAGAGATTGTGCCTCTTTTGTGAAGAAATTGAAAATAAGGTAAATAGTAGATGTTACTAGCAATTTCCAGAAGGTACTCTATCTGAAACTCCTGAGATTAGCTCTCAGCTCTCTGTGCCAATGTTTGCTTTGTTGTCTAAAATGACATTATGGTCTGCTGCTTACAAAAGCAAAACATTTAGTGCAACAAAATATTTGTTGCCTACTTATAGGGTTTGTGATTTTTTTACTAGCAATGGCAGAATTTTCTGCTTACATTGAATAATTTACCTGGATGTATTCCTGCCATTTACTATTTACTATTTAGAAATCTATAAAAATTTCTGAGAATGAAATTTTAAAATTGGGACTTTTATCTGGGTCACATAAAAGGAATTACACTGAAAATTTTTTTCATCAAAACAAAAATGGTAGGGGCTTCCCTGGTGGTCCGGTGAGTAAGACTCCACACTCCCAATGCAGGGGGCCTGGGTTCGATCCCTGGTCGGGGAACTAGATCCTGCATGCATGCTGCAACTAAGAGTCCGCATGCCACAACTGAGAAGTCCGCATGCTGCAACTAAAGGTCTCACGTGCCACAACTAAGACCTGGCATAGCCTAAATAAGTAAATAAATAAATGTTTTTTTAAAAAAACTGGTAGAGAGAAACAGTTTCAAGCTTCCATTAGGTCTAGGTCTTCAAGTACCGAAAACTATAGATTCCTATAAGACTGGTTGGAGAATTTACTCTAAGGAGGATTTAAGATTCCTGAACCCAAAAAAATTGGGATTACCAAGGAAAGAGCCAAAGTCTGAGAAGACATTTTAGGACCCATTTCACTTCAAGCTCGTGTCTACTTGAGACATAAATGAAATTTTTTCATGTACCTGGGCCGATAATAAAGAAATTCCTTGAATTAATGTTTCATCTCTCTGTTCTTAACAATGAACAGCATTCGCCTACTTTTAGATAGTGTGATATTTTGGCACTTCCTCCCTAATATTTTAGGGTGGGGGGCACAATGGGTCCGTTATTTGTGATCATTTTCCTTGACCACAGAATTACAGTCCATCCAAGTGTCTAACTAACATTCCCTGATTTAGTCCACCATGGCAGGCAATCTCACTCCTGGAAATTATGTTGCCTGATGCCATCTGTGGTAAACTGTATTATTGTTCACAGACTTTCCCCTGATAGAAGAAAGTGTTACATTTGCTCATATAACTTCTTGACTTCCGGTGTGACATGAGACTCTCAATGCCGAATAGCGTATGAGCAGAAGTAGTGGGTGTCTCCTCTGGGCAGAACCTTTAAGAACCAGTGTATAGTTAGCATGTCCTTTCTTCCCCGCCGTTGCAACGGCTAGCAGTGTTCCAGGTAGATTGAAGGAAATATGCAGCCAACTTACAAATTCATCTTGGATGTGTAGCACGAATAAAAAATAAAACCTCGGGCTTCCCTGGTGGCGCAGTGGTTGGGAGTCCGCCTGCCGATGCAGGGGACATGGGTTCGTGCCCCGGTCCGGGAGGATCCCACATGCCGCGGAGCGGCTGGGCCCGTGAGCCATGGCCGCTGGGCCTGCGTGTCCGGAGCCTGTGTTCCACAACGGGAGAGGCCATACCAGTGAGAGGCCCACGTATCGCAAAAAAAAATAGATAAATAAATAATTAAATAAAACCTTTTGGTTGTAAGTCACCAAGACCTTAGGTTCTTTGTGCAACAGGATAACCTAGCCTTTCTTGACTGGTAAAGCATTCATCTCTCAGAGTTTGTAGGTTTTCCAGGGCCAAAAGTAAAGTCCAAGAAGTCATTCTTATACAAGATGTTCAAATTGTAGACGATGAAATAATTAACTTTCAGTCTCTGGAATTCAATTTCGTATCTTTCACAAAGAGAGTTAAGAGAGGTAATGCTCACTCTTTCATTTTCCAAATCACTTTCTTGGAATGCAGTGCCTTGAAAATCTGAGGTTGCTTGGAATAAGGAATACAGCTTTTCACCCAGTGCCTGTGTTGGGCTTTTGGGTCAAGGCAGAGTCTCCCTTTCCTTCACTGTCTGTGAGCATCCTTACATACGTGTGGTTCCATGTTGGTTGTAATGTATGCCAGATTTATAAAAGTGCTACATACACTTTGGATTGGGCTATAGCATTTGATTTTGTACATTTTTGAAATGTCAATTAATGAGTTTGTAGTTCAGGTTGACCACCCTAGAGTAACAAGCATAAAGGACAGAAAAATACTGCTGGGTTTTCCTTGATAATAATCATACAGATTCGCAAAGTCCCACTTATATCTTATCAAGGCATTTGCTTAGAAGGGTCTAAAGATATGTGTCTCTAACCACACTACTCCTACAGAATTGCTTTAGTTAGAGAGTTATTTTTTGGAATTTTTCTTATTTATTTTTCTTTTATTTTTAAAGTATAGTGATAAATAAAGACAGGGATATTTTTAAAAACTAGACCTAAGACAGTGTTTTTTAATGGTATTATCCTTTTTTTGTTATGGCATGTTACCATGACTTAGAACAAAATATTTACTGATTAAATGTGTGTTATTAGCCTGTATGTATAATATTCAAAATAGAATGTGTAAATGGCTGGAAGTGTTTAATTTTTAAACAGGATTTTAGTATGGTATGTAATATAAATGCATACTTATGCAAATATATTAGTTTTGTTCAGAAATTGCCTGTTGTAAAATGCATTCAAATATATTTGCCTTAGTTTTTAAGTATATTTTACATTTGTTGATAAATCTTCACCACATTTTTTCAGTTAGAGCCAAATATCATTGTATTTGTCTCATTAATATTCCTCTTTCCCCACTCTGAAAAAAAACCTAAAAATTAGGTGGTTTGTTCAAGTAGGCGTCTCTGTTGCAACATTTCAAAACAATTTCTAAGACATCTACAGTAAATATTGAGTTTAATATTAAATCGATCAATTGCCTCCAAATCTATAGACATTCTTAAGACTGATTCTATAATAAACTATGTGTCTTGGGAAATTAGGAGAAATAGTGTTCTTCGATTCTGAAGAACTATGCCAAAGAACAGCATGCTACAAACAGTACTCCAAAACTCTGTCGTCGTCACATCTTTCTGTATCACTGTATGTTCTAAGGGCTAAGTGTTGGCTGAGACCCAGACCATGTGGATGCTATCGCAAGCCTTGCACTCAGGAGCAGCAGTGCATATGGGTGTGGGCTGTTCTTTCTGGTAGCAGAACCAGCCTGACCCACCGCAACACATCAAGGAACCTCCTGTTTGGATGCGTCTGTCTGTGGGGAGGTTTCCAGCTGGTCTATTTGCTATACATTCGGATGCTTTCATGTAAACAGTGAAAACATTGAGGGACTTGCCCATGGAGACTGACTAACAAGCAAAGGCTGACTTTGGCTGCTCTACAAGGATAAAATAATGAAGGTAAAGAGAGTAGAAAGAGTGTGTAAAGAAGGTGGACGGTTAAGAGGGAAACACAGAAAAGCAGGATAAAAGTTGCAAGGAAGAAAATAGGATAGGGTAATGGTTAAAAGTGCAAGGGGCACTTTATTATTCCTGGGAAAATATATAATTGGTCAGAAGTAAATAATAGCAATTGCCAATTAGGCCTAACTACTAAAATATATTCTTACAATCAATTCCTGAGTGAGTTCTTTTCAAATTAGGAATTTGAACTTAGTATATTCATTCAATGTATGAAATATACCAGAAACATGGCACTAAAAGATATTGTAAAAATAAATGTATTATAATCTTTCTCTCCCAGGCCAAAGCCATCTAGGACTATAACAGTAAAAACTCAAATAGAGGCCTCACTTAGAGAATGTCAAGAATTCTAACACCTTCACATTCTTCCCAGCCAGTTCAGCAAGTTCAAGGTGTGATTTCTCATATACCTGCAAACATGATCTTCCTGGCTCGGACGTAGTATTTGCCATTTTCTCCATTTCTGATCCTGATAACATTAGAATCATAAGAATCTTAAGAAAATTTGCAAAGAAACCTTCTCTGTCATTCCTGAAGTGTCACAGCCTCAGCTGCCTCTGCCATTTCCTACCCATTATATATTCCAGTGTACCCCCAAAGAACCAAGGTGCAGATGAGGCAAGGCCATGGGATCAGATTGTGTTTAAAATTCTCACCTTTCAGATATACTTCACAGTAGCTTCTGTGAAGCCAGGATTCCCTTCTATTAAATTAAAATTATTAAAATGCCTTAGATCTAAAAAAGCATGTTAATGAAATATGATATAACCATTTGGCACCAAGTTCTAGAAGGTCCTATGTCAGCACCATTTCAGTTTTCAGTTAAAATGTACCCTGGGCATCTACTTTATACCATAAATATATTTTAATAGAATTTCAGTGGTGTTTAATATTCTATCATGTAGATCTACTGTAATTTAACTCATGTTTTATCATGTCTTTATAAACTAAAAAAATGCTTTTTGGAAAAAAGTGGATTGTCAAGAAATCCTTACCTGTTGAAAGAAGTTTGAGGGGAGGAGATAGGTTATAAAAATATATGTAGTTCTACAATTCAACAAGAATGATAAACAGGTTTACTTGCCTTTATTATAGGGAATAGGGAGCTGTGTGGTATCATTGATGAAAAAAATTTCTGTCACTAAATAGCCTATAGTTCTTAGTGGAGGCAGATGTAACTGTGTTAAGAAACAATCAAGCTTCAACTACTACATCACAGTAAAACATGAACTTAATACATTCTGAATTTTAAGTATTAAAAAAAGAACAAAATATTTTCTGTATACTAATAGGTCTAGTACCACAGTATAGAATTCTGGCTAGCAACTAAAATTATGAATGAGATCTCAGAACTTCTTGCATTTATATTCATAAAGAAATTTATCTTTATGAATGAAGAATTAGAAAAGTACTCACTTTAAAAGACATGATTGGGACTTCCCTGGTGGCACAGTGGTTAAGAATCCGCCTGCCAGTGCAGGGGACACGTGTTCGATCCCTGGTCTGGGAAGATCCCACATGCCGTGGAGCAACTAAGCTCGTGTCCCGCAACTACTGAAGCCCGCGTGCCTAGAGCCCAGAGCCCGTGCTCCGCAACAGAAGAAGCCACCAAAATGAGAAGACCGCACACCACAATGAAGAGTAGCCCCCGCTCGCCACAACTAGAGAAAGCCCACGCACAGCAACAAAGACCCAATGCAGCCCAAAATAAATAAATTTATTTAAAAAAATTTTTTTTTTAAAAAGACATGATTAAATGACAGTTTAGTTTGTTACTTACAATTGACATTGTCCTAAAATTTGATTAGCTTCATCATCATTATGAACTAGCTTTGGAGATGTGTTTTCAAACTTCTGGAATTCTTCTAATCTTTACTGGCAGGACATCATTGACATTGTGGATTTGGTAATGTCTCTTAAGAATTGCTAGTTGATTTTGTTCAGAAACTCTATTTTTTCTTAGTTGTTTCTTATCTTCTGTCAGATGTCCGAGGCAGAGAAAGTATGGCTGTTCCAGAGGCAGAGACCCTGCATGAATTGAAACTATTAAAATTTACACACATGGAGTTCATTTGACTCATTCTGTACATGCTGCAATTAAGTGCTTGCTAAATGTTGCTTTCCTCTCTCTGAATGAAAAGCAATTAAAGGGGGAAAATGTGGAAAGATTTAAGCGTAAGCCTGGTTTAGCTGAAGAAATAGGCTCATGCTGAATTATAACCAAGTACCTTGTGCTCTGTCGCTGGGAAAAGAAAGCTTATGATTAAATATTAGTTGACCAAGTTTTCATAAGAAGACTTTTTATTGATTAACAACTCTGTGTCGGGGTGTGCGGTAGGAATTGGGGCTACAAAGATATATGAGCTGTGGTGTCTGCCTCAAGATTCAAGAAGATATGCACCTTTAAAAACAGAATAAAACAAAGCAAAACTATGGAAGTTAAGTATATTCAAAGCAATGGAAACGTAAAAAGTGTTAATTACTTCTGCCCAAAGGTGGTAGAGGGAAGTTTCAGAGGCAGTGATGCTTATTCTCAATTTTAAACAAAGAAGAGAAATTTATCTAAGGCAATGGAGAAGGCCATTCAAAGTAGAAGAAGCTGCATTTGTAACACACACACAGGCAGAAACAGCACAGCGTGAGAAACTGGAAGTCTGACGTTAATGAGAAAAAGTATCAAGTGATAAAAAAATGTAAAGTCAGGTAGGCAGGAGTCAGTTCATAAAGGGTCTTTTTTGCTGTACCAACAAATCTGAATTGGGGTGACTAGAAATCACTGAAGATCTTTTATACATTAGAGGAGGTATGCATCATATTAAAAAAAAAAACTCTGGCCAGGTATAAGAAGGTAGGATTAGTTATTACAAGAGAAAAGGTAAGGTAAAATTTGGAGGCTATTGCCAAAAACAGAACAGATCATTGCATATTACCTGCAAGGAACCATCTGGATACAGTGCCAAGATCCAAAGGAAGAAAGTGAAGCATGGGACTGTCAGATTTTGGGGGCAGCTACTCTGGAGCAAGCGGGCAGTCAGTGACCACACAGGCAGGTACCTCTTCAAATCCTGGACTGTTCCTGCACCCAAGCAGGCAAGTACATTGCTCAAGCCCTCGGAAGGGGACATAGATGCTCAAATCCAGGACAGTCTTCCACAATACGATGAAATATAAATATGCTTCCAATAATTTAAATCCCTCTAAAAATCATTCTGCAAGTAAAATTTTAAAATAATTAACTCCATATATTATCATATTGCTTGTCTGTGGGTGCAAAAAGAAATTACTAATATGCAGATATATCTTTATACAAATGTACACACACTCTCCCCAGCATGAGCAAAGGAAGGAAGGAGGGAGGGAGGAAGGAAGGAAGGAAGGAAGAAAGGAAGGAAGGAAAGGAAGGTAGGACCACTTACTAGTAACAACTGAGTAATATCATGTCTGTACAATTTTAGAACATGCCTTTTCAGAACAAGAGAAATGAATTTTACCATGAAAATTTATACACAGCGTTTGTACGTAGAGTTGTCAGTCAATTAAAATCTGTCCTCTCTGCCTTATTACATGAAGACCCACCATTATAATATGATACTATGCTAACCAGAATGGTAAGATCCTAATCAACCCCAAACCCAGCACTCTAGCCTTGCTGTCATTATAAGCACAACGTGATAAACCAGAGAGCTCACAGTGCTTGATAGAAACATATTGGCTACGAGTATCAAGCAGTCAACCTGAATCCATAAACTACACGTGCACATCAGTTTCATGGTCTTACTCTATTACTGAATCTCATCTGAAACGAGATTGCCAAAACATCATCACATCTCCTATTGAGGAAAATTGTGATCCTTGTTATGAATTTAGACTAATAGGGGGACAAACAGATTGGCTTGCATTATCTTCATCTCCTGGTTCTGCTATACCAAATATCCTGTTATCAGAAACATCCATTCATTCATCTATTCTCTCTGCCCCCAAAAATAGGCTCCCAATCTCAATACTACCATCTACAAACTATATTCTTCTTTCCCTTTTAGATCTTTTATTATTCACAAGGAATTTGTAGTTGGAATCTTTCATTTAAGAATGCTAGGGCAGCAGCCATTTGTAGAAGATAAAAATTGTTAAACGTCAATATTGTGCACTATGAACATCTCATGGTCCTTATGTCACTTATTTTGTTACATGGAGACAGTAAGGGGTCAGAGAAAAAAACATTTTCAGTCATGGATAACATGTTGTTTAAACAACAAAAGTAGAGTGAAAATGGGCATAGTGAAGGAGGTCCTAACAATGTGGCAGATAAAGAAACTACTGTACAATGTAATCTTCAACCTACTATGTGCATGGCTTCTTCAAAGACATAAATCTCAACAAAAAATGATTGGAAAATATGTTTTTCTGATCTAACTCCTTAAAAGTTCTTTCATAGTTTATGGTCATGTATATAGATTTAGAAAACACATTCCTTTTTTATCATATGAGATTTTTCTTCCAACTAATAATTTTGCATATATTATTATTTTGTATATGGCAGTAATAATGCCTGGCATTTGTATAGAATTTTTTATAATTAAAGAACTTTAGTACTGAGAATCTGTGAACAGATTGGGATATTAAAAGGTTACTTTCACATATATCTTTTATATGTGCCAACCTGATTTGGATATTAAAAGGTTACTTTCACATATATCTTTTATATTTCTTTAAATTGACAGACCATTAATTCATCTAATTCTCCAAATAAATATACTATCATCATATGTTGTTTGTGAAAGATAATATATAAAGGACATAATTAGCAAGCGTTATTTGCCTTTTAGTCTCATTGCTGCCTTTTAGTCTCATTGCTGCCATATTAAATTAAACCACATCTTCACGTATAGTACTGTGTGCTTGTTTACTTGTTTCAAATCGAAGTGTCAAGGAAAGTAGAGACCAAAAGACATGTAACAGTAACGCTAACACACTGAAGGGGTATGGTTGTATGCATGGTCTTTCAATAACCAAAACAGGCAAGAGCACCAAAATGTCTCTTCTGCTTTCTTTATCTTCATTAGCAAAATGTTAAGGTTTTGTTCTAAATAAGAAACATAGTATTGTTAGATTTTTGGCAAATGATAGTTTGCCTATATCCTCACCCCCTTAGCACCAGCATACATAACAAAAGGAAACCAATTTATTGGAATTTGTTTTCTTTTTTCCTTATAAATCCCAACTAAAAGCTTTTGTGTTTGAGGCATTTAAACAGAGAATACCTTTTTTGTAGTGCTCTCTTTCAAAGTACTCAGGCCATGTGCTCTACCATTATTTTAGAATGGTAATGCTTTCCCTTTAAACGGTGCTTCCCTTGCCCCTCAAAGGCACCATTGTCTGCCTGGGATCCTTAGTTCGGTTGCTTTTAGCCCCTGATAAATTAGCGATGGAACAGAATAGGAGGCATTGTGGCTTCAGTGCCCTGTTATTAAATTGTGGTATGGTGCTAAAATGTACACACCCCAGCCTCTGTAATGACAGGTAACTGTTTGACTAATTACGTCAGATTCAATAGAATCACAGAGGTACACGGATATTCAAATGCTTTGGTCTAGTCATTTCACGTTTTTAAGGAAGACTGAGGCCTTGGAAATTCAAAGACTTGTACAAGAACATAAAAACAGCAAGCAGCATAGCTTGGACCACGGCATGTTCTCTTTCTCGTATTATTTTCCCTTTGAATGGAAGTTCTGATATCTATTATAGTATTAAGAAAATGAATTTAAACTTGACCATAGACTTTTTTTAAAAAAAAGTTCTGAGAGGCTTATAAAATATTTTTCGAAGTTCAAGGCAGCTTTTAAAAAATTTTTGGTCAGTCATCAATTCCTAAATTATTGTTTACTCATAAGAGAGCCTGTGTTGCCATAGGAATCTGTTCTTTTCAAAACTTGTCCCTACAGTCCTTTCCCTTCAAGCTTGTACCCATTTTATGTCAGTTGAAATATTTTCTATAAAGTAGTTAAGGAAGATATTACTATCTATGATTTATCTACTTCTAATCTGAACCCGAATAGCTATATATTTAAATTCTCTCTCTTTTAAAAAATCGCTTTCTACCTCATATTTTATTTATTTGTTTACATGCGACATCCCTCCTATTAATCACTTTTGAAGGTAAACAGACTTCTTAAGCATCTTTCAAGACTCCACAAGTTTTAGTCATAGCTTCACAGAAATAAGCCTTCAATATGTCTATTTAGTTAAAAAAATTAATTTCTCTTTGACAGATAAAACATGGATAAAAATATTTCCTTAAGGTCATATAGGAAATTAGTAGAAGAGATAGGACTAAAATATTGTATCCATTTATTCACCTATTTATTTAGCATTGTACTACTTGGGCAAGGCCTCAGAATGAATGCCTTTATTACCAAAAAACCCCTGCTGAGAGGAGCAAATTTTCCAGGTCTCTTCCTAAAGAGGCAGCATTTTGCAACCCCTGTGCCCACGTGTGCCCCAGTCAGAGCTGACTGCTCGAAAGGATGGGTGGGGTCCTGACCCAAATTACACAACACAGAAGCTAGGCTGAGGAGTGCCTTAACAGCTGAAATGCATGGTTTACAGAGGGGTGAGAGCAGCCAGGACACCAAAGGCCAGCTGAAGTTGGGAGGGAATAGAAACTATGATTAAGCGGAAGAGCCTAGTTAGGAGGGAGAAAGAGATGAAAATGTAGCGTATGTGCAGTAAAAAGTGAAAATGCCATGAGAGACAGAGTGTGCAGCCTGTGAGAGAGAAACAGAGTAGCCCGATGCTGGAGCTGCATCACTTTTGACGGCTCTACTTTTCTGTTTCCTCTCTTATCCACGTACATCTTGAAAATTAAACCCCTTTCCCATGAGGTAAATTGATAGATATCCTTCTCTCATAACAGCAACAATAAAAGCCTTATAATAAACTTAGTTAAAGGCGTAGGATTCCTTGACCCCTGATTAGAAAAGTCAGTATATTTCCATCTTTCCACAGTGCCTACCCATTAATTCTCTATCTTATGGAACGTTACAGAATTTTTAATACAGATAATTAAATATTTGCGACCTATCTTAAGAAGTGTCGTAAAACCTTCTCTATGTAGCTAATTCTAAGATGTATTTTAGATTCAAATCACATCCCGATATTTCTCAGGAGTAAAACCAAATTTCCCTAACAAGTAAAACAAAGAAGAAAAATGGATTGCATCTAAACAAAAAGTTTCTAAATCTATGAACTACAATTCAGTGCTGGTTGTCCTCCTCTGATCCAGCTAATACCTTGACCTGGATTGCTCCCACACTGCCAGAATGTGAAGTTGCACTTCGAGAGAATATGTTTGATTTTTGTGACGCTCAGTGGTGGAGCTGGAGAAATGGTGAATTCAGAGAAAGCCCCTGATCGTTCTCTCTCATCCCTCCCTCTGCCGTGTCATGAGGCTGCTGAAGTAGCCCTATGGAGAGATCTACCGGGCAAGGGACTACCAGTGAGGGACCGAGGCATCCAGCCAATGGCCATTTGAGTGAGCCATCACAGAAGCAGATCAGCCTGGTAAATCTTCAGATGCTTGACGACAGCTTGGCTGCAACCTCATGAGAAACTCTAAGCCAGAATCATACTATTAAGCCACTCCCAAATTCCTAACCAACAGAAACTCTGAGTTTATACATGCTTGCAGTTTTAAGCTGCTATAATAGATAAACTAGTATGTTACCCTTACAGCCTATAGAGAGACCATCAAACTCAAAGATACTTAATGTTCTGATATTCAGATGGTTTTTCAATAACCCCTTCCCTGTTAGAAGTGATGCATAAAGTAACTTATTTTCCAAATGTTCAGTGTGTGTTCTAAATATGTTATACTTTGTGTACTTTGTGAATGTTATACTTTTAAATTGTTCAACCACTGGAAGATTTGCATGTTTTTCTTAAAGGAAAAGCAAAATTAACTTTCTCCAAAACTGATTAGTAATTCTAGGAATTCCCAAAGATTCTACATCCTCTAACATATTTATTTTATTTCTTAAATTGTGCTAGCTTCATTTTTAAATTTTAAAAGAAACCAAGTAGAAGAAGAATTTCTTACGTGTTTTTACATTTTTATTCTGAGAATTCTTTGGGCACCTCTTCATTTTGAATTCTAAACCAGTAACCTTGCATATGCTTGAAGCATCTCTTTGTATTTATATACATATATATGAATACTAAAATGTACATGTTGTTTTTCATTCCATTGTTTTATTTATTTATTTATTTATTGCTGTTGAAGGTTAATTCCTCCCCAGAAGCAGCTGCCTGTGGGTGGTGGGTGACTTCATTGCTTAGTTCACAGAATCTTTACAAGATGACTTATAAAACACTTTATAATCTGGTGATATGAAAGAAGTATTTGGAGTGTGTGTGTGTTTGTGTGTGTTATTTTAATGTTTAAGATAGACATTTAAAACCTACAAATCAGATAGTTCTATTCAGTGGTTAGATCAATGGGCTAGAAACTAACAGACCTGACTTATCTCCAAAATAGAAAAACCGGGTAATACTTGGTTGGCAACCCTGATTTTTTTCTTTAGCCCTGGAATTATGGACTTAATTTATTTCAATATTTCTATATATTCTTGTAGTGAGTTATTTTCTGATATTTAGATGTTTGGCCTATTGTAACCTAGTTAGTAGAATAGTTCTGAAATAGTTTCATGAAAGAGAATCACAAAATGAAGTGTCCGCCCAGAGAATCACACCATTTACCCTATGTTCTGATTATTTGTTGTTCTATAACAAACACTCAAAGCTTAGTGGCTTAAAACAGCAACCATTTATTAAAACTCATGGTTTTGTGGGTCAGTAATTTGGTGGGTAATTCTTCTGCTCCCTGTGGCATGACCAGGCTCACTTTCTGGGCTTCAGTTGGGCACCTTAGCATAGAGGGCTGAAAGCCTGAGTAGATGTGCGTCCATCTATGGTCCATGTAGTTCCAAGAGACAGGAGGTGGAAGATGCCAGTTTTTCCTAAGAGCTGGCCCAGGAATTGGCACAGTATCACTTCTGCTGTTTTCTTTTAGTTTAAACAGTCACAGAACCTTCTAAGACTTGATAAGAAAAACATCAAAGAATTGTGGCATCTTTAATCTGCCACACCCTGGAAGACACGCAGAGACATCTGCTTATGCACCAGTAAATCTCATATACAACAGATATCTCTAGAGGGAAACCAACTTGTTCATAATCTATATTTCAAGTGAAATTGGCTTTAAAATATAAGGTAATGTTCATATGACAAAGAAATTAAAACACAAAAACTTCAGTTACACTGAAGCACATTAGCTTGCTTAAGTGCAGATGTATTGTAATGCTGCTGGTGATCATTAATATCAAGGAAATTGATTAGACAATGATGATTTTAAATTATGAGGCTATATTAAAATGAACAGCATTGTCCATTTAGTTAAACCAATGTATATTTCTTTGTGTATTAAAAGGCAACTGAACCATTAAAATAATCAGAGGGTAAAAATATATAAAGATATAAATTGATACAGTGGAATGTTGTCATTTTATTTTGAACATGTTGGATAAATAATGGTGGATATATTTTGGTACATTGGTATTTAGAATCTCAATAGAAATACTTAAAAGGTCGAACACACAGAAACCTCTTTACCTGTAGCAGCAAAATGACATCATCTCTAGCCTTTATAGCTACAAACATTTTTCAAAGACAGCAATTTATGATTGCACTTCTAAGAACCAGTCGATACATTAGTTTTCTTTAAAATATACAGCTGCAGCAGTAAGCCACATGTATTTTATTTGGCCTTGCTAATTTTCTCTGAGTTCTAGGAGCTATGGATTTTTGAGATATTTGGCTGAAACTCAAAGTGAAAAATCATTTTAAAAAATAGAAAAGCATTTCATTCTTTAAAAATGCTAAAAATATATGATGAAAAATGTCATAGTTTGGCTGTAATAGCAAAATTCTTAGAATCAATCAGTCAAAAATAACTGTGTTATTTAAGCGCAATTTGAAGGCATACAAACTAAAAACAGTATTTTTAAACCATCTATAAGAACTTGATGGCTTCTCTACACACTGATAGCTATTTGCTTTGTAAAAATAACAATTGAATGAGCACAGAGAATAGACCACCATAGAGAAGGTTGCCTTTTATGCAGCACTAACATGCACTCAGTAGTATTTACCTACTTAATCTTGGCCAAGGGCAAGAGGGTACTTCAACAACAACCCAAACTCCCCTATTTTAACCACCATTCTCACTATATAATCCCCTTGCAGTAAAAGCAAGAAGCACACTAAAACTCATATAAACACCACAAATTGGAAGACGTTTTATGTATGTTTACTTTGCCAGAAAGAAAATTATATTTAGGAAAAAGTACAAAAGTAGTTGGCTTGATCATTTATTCATTTTTACTTATTCATTTATTCAGAATATATTTATTTAAAGACCCTACTGTGTGCCAGATACTATTTTCAACCTTGGGGGTAGAGAGAAATAGACATAGCTCTTGTCTTCAATTTAGTGAGAATCTAAGGGGAAAGATACATATAAAACAGACAGTTTAAAAATGCAGTTACTGGGGCAAGGATGGGATATCATAGAATCCTAACTCAACTTTGGAAAAGTGGGTAGAGATTTCCCAAATGAAGTACCAGAAGGACATTTGGGAATTAGCTCAGTCAAGGAAAGGATTTGGAAGGCACAGTATGAAAGGAATATGAATATCAGGGGGTTAGAAAAAGATATGTTAGCTGGAGCAATGAACACAGTATGGGGTGGGTAGCAGAGAAGTATGGAAGTTTAAGGAGTAAGATGAATAACATCTGAACTGAAACTACTGAGGAAAGAAAAATATGGGAGAATGCAAGACAAAGGGAAGCATTCCAAACATAGAGAAAAGTTCCTAAAGCCAAAAAGTGTGTACTTAGGATTAGGACCAGAGAAATAAGCACAATCACAAAGTACCAGGTATGAAAATGAAAAATTGTATCCAACTCCTAATGAAGTTACTTTGAAAGGTTTTAAATCTGACATCATCAGATTTGTTTTTAGAATGAGCTCTGGCTTGGGGGAAAAAAACGGACCAGAGACAGGAAGATGAAGTTGCTGTCGCATAATGGGAGCTGGGGATGGAAAGCTGAAAGAAGCAGCCTTCCAGCTCTCATAACAATCTTCTCAAAGTCCTTCCAGATTCTGCCCAGTCCCCATGACAAAGACAATGCCACTTTCCCCCCCCCCCCCCCCGGTACGCCAGCCTCTCACTGTTGTGGCCTTTCCCGTTGCGGAACACAGGCTCCGGACCCGCAGGCTCAGCGGCCATGGCTCACGGGCCCGGCCGCTCCGCGGCATGTGGGATCTTCCCAGACTGGGGCACGAACCCGTGTGCCCTGCATCGGCAGGCGGACTCTCAACCACTGCACCACCAGGGAAGCCCAATGCCACATATTTTTGATTTGTGTTTCAGCAAAACCCTACTTCTGGTAAAGTTTCAGCTTTATTACGTATTGCTGTATGGTAAACCAACCCAAATTTGAGTGGCTTAAAACAACAAGCATTTTTTTTCTCGTGATTCTGTGCGTTTACTGGACCCAGCTTGGCAGTTTTTCTGCTCCCGGTGATATTGGCTGGGGCTATGATCATTTAGGTGCACAGATGGGCTGAAACGTCCGAGATGGCTCACTCACACCTGCACCTCTGCTGGGACACTTGGACAGCTTGGCCTCTCTTCCTTTCCATGTAGTCCTGAGACTCTCATTCTCCACATGACCTCTCTAAAAGTCAGTCCATACGAGTAGCCAGATTTCTTGTATGGTGAGTCAGAGTTCCCAAAGGTGCAAAAACAGTAGCTACTTGGCCTTTTTAAGGGTTGGGCCCTGTTCTTTGATGATCTCTGCCACTCACAGGTATAGTTGAGCCTATACTCTGAGTGAGAACCTTAATTATGATCAGGACTTATAAACATCTTTTTAGGATTCCTGCCTGGGAAACAAAGCAACAGGAGCATCCCTAGATGTCCTACTGAGGTCCCGAGAAGCAGGTGTTTTCATTTGTCTTTGGGCTTTGTTAAGGTAAAAAGTCTGAACTGAGAATATTTGTTATGGCTATTTCAGAGAGATTTCTGTTAAAATATATGAATACTAAAAAGTTGGTCTTTTCATGGTTTCCTCCTTCACCTAGTTGTAGGATACGTCATTGCAAAATAAAGAACATGATAGTCCTAACAGTCCTGCCTGCTTTTGTATGCTTGCAAACTCACAGTTTACTCAGGTATGTAGAAGACATTTAGTTTATTTTACCAATAATTAATCAAGTCTAATTTACTGCCATCTGCTAAGTAGCAGGAAAGAAAACATATAGTCCTATCTATTTTAAACTGTGCTTGTTATGCCACTTAATGAATCTCTTTACATAATGTTCAGTTATTCTAAGATAAAATGTTTAGCCCCTCAGAGTTCTTAGCCACCTGTCCCCTTCCTCAGATTTCCAGATCTCATCTGGATGTGTGAAGGGAGGGGTGCTGCCTAACTCACCTCATGATGGTAAGGGAAAGTTTGACTTGTTGGATAAAGTGTTTTCTAGCTCCCTTGGGTCTGAGGGCAGTAACCTTTGTCTAGTTCATTGCTGCTTGCCCAGTTGGTGTTCTGAGCTATACTTTGATTCAGTTTAATGCGGTCTGACTAGTAAGAGCTGATTTGGCCAGAATTCTGAGTCCATCATCTCATATCCAGTCCCTGTCTGGATGTTTCACCTCTATCTGCTTGAACTATACTTTGCAATAGCCCTGTAGTAGGTTTCTGACCCTGAGCCCAGAAGGCTTCCCAGCCATTCCTCCAGGGACAGTGTATAAATCTGGGTTCCATCCACGCTGCAAGGTAAGAGAGATAGCTCTTTCCACTCAACACCATTGGATATTAAGTTTATTTTGTGAAGCTGAAAATTCCAATTCTGGGTTATCATCTGGGGAGCTGTTACTCTCCAGAGGGCTCCCTCTGCCCTCACTACACCTATCTTAACCTAAGGCCAGAGAAGATAAATCCCTGTTATTAATTGTTCACCACAAAACTCAGGATTTATTCAAAGTCTTCTGTAACATATTAAGCACAATTTCGCTAAGCATAATCTTATTCTCACAGTTTGTTCTTAAGTTGTTTAATTAGGAAGCTTTACAGGGAAGAATTTATTTCTGCTTTGTGTTCTAAGGACACTTAATGCCAGTTGCTTTTCAGAAAAGAATATAGTAATATAAGCTTTTCAACTACATGTCTAGTTGAAAAAAATCAGACAGACAGTTAAAAAAGAATCCTGGTACTTAAAATTTAAAAGATACCACCAGATTATTGTATCCTTTTTTAAAACATCAAAAGTTATATTCTATGTTAGAATAAAATATAGCTTTATAAAATATGTTTTGGTTTCTTCTTACATCCATTTTAAGAAAGAGGACCTTGCTCAATCTTATTTTATATTTGATCATGTATATACTACATATTAAATTTATTATGGACTAGTAGAATCTAAATATAATGTCTATTTTAATTCCTAAATAACATATCAAGTCAATCATTGAAAAATCAAAAATTACCAACTCAACTCTAGGTGGTTTTGAGTAGATGTGTCCAAAACTTCCGTCTCTCATCCTTCACCATTGAGCATATAATATCTAAAGTTTACAAAGGGAGAATATTACATTGCTTCAAATAATTCATGCTAGCACTTAGTTATGTCTGCATAAAAATATGAAGGCGCTAGCTATACGTTTTGAAAACATTGCTTGAAAAGTAACAAATGCAGCCTAAGCACTAGTTGCTTTATTTCTATGATACCGAAACATTTATATTTGACTTTTTTTTACTGAAATGACAGGTTTTCGCCACTGTAAATAAATATTTGTCTAAATTATTTTGGCATCGAGCAACCCAACATGTTGAAGAAGAGAATGAAAACAATTCCTTGCATAATTTAAAGCAGTTAAAACATGGTTAAAATCATCTAGCAATTGCTCGGTTCATTTAGTTAATTTTCTTACATTCTGCACGTGTAAATGCAGTCATTCTGAAGAAGCTTTGTCATTTATTTAGTTAATTTAATCAAGTAAGCCATTAGCTGCACTTAGTGAATTAAGTCCCAGACCTATTTTTTTTTATAATGGTTTTCTTGACTTTTGATTGCATTAAATGCATAGTTAACAATATTCCCCTTTCTCTTGGGTAGACAAAATCTTAATGAGCGATAAAGCATCTCTTTTTGTGGGCTTAAAGCAAGTTTTAATCATAACCTTACCTGAGTTAAATGTTAACATTTTGGTTAGTAGTCAGGTTCACAAAAATGAAATGTTACTGTAATTCCATGGTATTATGTGGCCACACTTAGACCAAAGAGTTGCTAAAATTAACTAAAAATGCCTAGTTGCCTGACCTTTAATAAGCTGAAGTCTCACTTTTAATTATATTGGTTGAAAGTTCCTAACCTAACTGATGTGATGAGAATTGAAAGCTAGAGAAGCTGCCTTATTTTATTATTTGTAATAATGCCTATTGTTTGAATGATGAAAAACGTCTAAGAGTTCTTATGAAATCTTGAATGTCATGAAAACAACAGCCTCATCTAGCTCTGAGCCCATTGGCTTGTGTTGCTGGATGATCACCAGCAAGGTTTAATTTTAAACTTGGTAACACAAAATAGTAACTAGAAAGCAGTTTGTTTCATTTTTTTCTTAGTGAAATTATGATGGAAAACTGTTCACCTGGGAAAATCCAAATTCATATCATAAACATAATGCTGCTTATAAGGAGTACTAATGATATACTTTATGAATTTTAATTTCTGTTTGGAAGTCAGCAAGTGTGCGTTCTATAAATGTAAACCATCTGTTGGCACCTCCTAAAAGACTAGATTTCAGTCCATCCCAACATGAATTATTTATTTTGATGGATTTCTTTCCTAAGCAAATTCAAGGAAGGGTGTGTGTGTGTGTGAGAGTGTGTGTGTGTGTGTGTGTGTGTGTGTGTTTTAATCTGTTTTTAATCTGCAATAAAGTTTCAAAGTCAGGACATGCATATTTGCCAACCAAGAAGATAAAAGTGCTCAACAATTTAAAATGTATTTATTTTACATAATAAGATTCTTGTGAAATTAAGGCACACCATTTAATATTAGATCAAAGGTGAAAAGAGAAATAGGAGGAAACAATTTAAAATTTCTTTAATATTAATGTTCCAGTGACAATATCAGAAATTCCTATTACTTACCAAAAGAGAGAAACCCATAGCTTTCCATTGATAGTATTAGGTGCTCCAGAGTTATAAGGCAAATGCAATGACAATGAACAGTTTAAATGTATTCACTTAACTAGATGAACATTGACTGTATTTTGAACAAATACAAAAAAATCTCATTGGGGTGAACTTAACAGACCTTGTTACATTGCCAATATTGCATTTTTTAAAAAAATAATTCTTGTTGATAAATATATAAAATAGCCCTTATATGTCAAAGATTACTGAACATAGTTGTACTTTTCTCTTTTGAGTTTGCATTTAACTTTTTTCTTTCAATGAAAAATTTCATTAGGCAGGACAAGAGACTGTCAATGCACATTAGTGAATCTGTACCCTATTCAAGGTAGGAAGGAGATGTCCAGGGGATTTCTCAAGGTAGGAAGGGTGTCCAAGGGATTTCTGAAACCACATTCAACAGGGAATGGTATAGAGTTCAAGGGAAAAAAACCTTGTGCTATTACATAGTTGCTTCAAACCTGTTGAACAAATGTCATAGACAAATACATAAGACATGTACGTTACAAATTAGCAGGACTGGAATCAGGCTTTAAGAATCAAAAATTTCTTGGTTTAAAATAAATGCCTCCCGATAATAATTTAAAAGCAGATTTTCCTAGGGCTAATAACATTTTTTCTAGAGAGGTGGATCCTGGTTGAAGCAACACACCCTAGAGCTACGGATCCTTTTTTCATTCCTTATAGGGTCATTACTCCATTTTGTAACATGGGCAAATTAAATCAACTGTGAAAGGTCTGTTCCTCTTTGTACCAAAGACCAAGTTTCTGCTGTACATAGAGTTGATTGTGCTTATGTGTATTTCCACAACACTTGCTGCTATTGGTGAGCTACAGCAGCAATTGCCATCTCTGGGTTGTTCCCTCCCATCTCTTTCACCCTCCAGCAATTTTTGTTCTCTTCCATTCAGGCAGATTTGAACTGATTAAATGTTCTTGGATTATGCAAGGAAGCTATAGGACAAAGTGTCCTGTTGCATTTCACCCTAATTTCAGCAGTCTGTAAATTGCATCTGTTGTCTTTGAAAATATATCTTTAATTACTCCTCTGGGCAACAAGTCTAAAATGTATTTAATTCAGACTTTTTATTGATTCTTGACTCTGAAAAAAATCTTAAGGCACCAACAAAAAGAATCTGTATTCCTCTTCTTATCCAAAGTACCTTCGCCAAGCACGGTCTTCCTATCCCTAACATAAACACGAAGTCTTCTCGTTCTGGGTGCCCATTAAAAATTAAGCTCAACCAAGTATATCAAGGAAATGATATCTAACATAAAATCTTATTGGTTTTCAAAGACGTGAATGTTGAACAGGATTTATTAATATAAAGCCTTTCACAAAGTTCTCTTACTCTTATGCATGTCAACTTATACTCGTCATGGTCCCTTGGTTTATTTTATTTTTCCTATTCAGAGACTCTTCCAAATAAAGAATGTCATTATTTTATATTGACATCATTTAAGGTCTGTTTACTAAGATAATAAAAATATATCTGTGTTTTTGTTAAAGGTGGAAATCATTAGTGCAGGCTCAGATAACTGAAATCTTAGACCCAATATGAGTTACTCTTATTATTTAATTAATTAGAAAGGACTCATATTGAGAAAGCAGAGAGCGCAGGACTCATATAGAGAAAGTACTGGCTCCTGGCCCTTGCTTACCCTTTACACACTTTTTTCTTAATGTTTTTCATGATGCCGCTGCTTACCTTGTCTGTTGTAATTTCAATTTTATTTTGTATCTGTCCACTCCTTCTCTATCTTCACTATGTACATCCTTATAAAAATATCATTCTCTCTCAAACTACTGCAATAACCTCCAGTTTACCTCCCAACATCTACTCTGGCCACTATCACCACAAAAGCCAGAGTAATCTTAAAACACATAAAGCAGATCATTTTATTCTCCCACTTAAAATATTTTTATTAAAAAGTTACACTTGAAATATCCATAATTTGGAAAATTTAAGACATCAAAATGAAATTAAAATATTAGAATGAAATTAAATATAAAATGCTATAGATTAAATTTGAGTGTCAGCTCAAATAGTAGAGGGAAAATTATCTAGCTATAATGTAAGTACTAGGAATGAAGAAAGATTGACAATAATGAGCTAATAAATCAACTTAGAAGGTTAGGAAAATAGAATAAATGCAAAAAACATGAAAGGGTGAAATAATATAAAAGGTAAGAGTAAAAATTGATTTAATAGAAAACAAAGATTTAATAGATAAGCAAATAAAACAAACTGGTTCTTTGAAAGTGTAATAATATAATGGAAAAAACTCTGCTAAGATTTAAAAGGAATGATAAATAAGGAATGAGGAGAATCATAAGAGGACATTATGATAAAGAGATTGAAACAAGAGAATTTCTGGAATATAGAGTTGTTCACAAGCCTCCAAAAGGTCAAGAGAAGAGGGACTGAAATATATGTGCATTATGTCTCGCACTTAGTAGGACCTCCGTGACCTTTGCAGGCACAGATTCAGTGGGGTCAGAGCACATGATCAAGGCTTGAATGCAGTTACAGAAGGGTGAATGGCCCGTGAGGAAGTGTAGAAAATAAAGCACAAGTAACTGTGCTAAAAGCTTAGCTATGAAGGGAAGAGAAGGAAAAAAAGCTGGGAGGATAATGCAATAAAGAAGCAGAGCTTTTTCACAAACTACAGTGAAGGGATTAGTAGAGAGAGGTAAGTTTGGGAGCTAGAAGTTGGTACCCATAGTGTTATTTTGTGTGTGAAAGTCTTTGGAAAGGGCATTATTTTAGCCTTGTTTTTCACTCTTACCTTCACAACAGCAGAGAGGTCTCCAAGTAACCTCTGGCTATGCTTCCTGTTTACAGGTCTCTGAAAATATTTCAAGACCTTTTTATGCTTTTTTTTTCTTCCCACTTAGTTAGGGACCAAGGGGGATGCTTCGAGTAGAGTGATATGTCTTTAACTGAATTCTATGTCTTGGTTTTTTGGTTTTTTTTTCCCCTGCGGTATGCGGGCCTCTCACTGTTGTGGCCTCTCCCGCTGCGGAGCACAGGCTCCGGATGCACAGGCTCAGCGGCCATAGCTCACGGGCCTAGCTGCTCCGCGGCATGTGGGATCTTCCCAGACCAGAGCACGAACCCATGTCCCCTGCATCGGCAGGACTCCCAACCCTGCGCCACCCGGGAAGCCCTGTGTCTTGGTTTTTGTCATCATAAGAGTATACATGTATTGACTCTGCTGATTGCATTATGTGTAGTAGCAATACACATAATGTAGTAACAAAGGAGAGTGATTAATATTAAAATATTTTAATCATTAAAACACCTACAATTAAATTATTTTATTTTTTCAGGGATAATATGGGAATGTTTTCATCTTTGTTGCAACGTTTATATCTTTCATCAAGACTTTTTCAAGTTTGTTGATTGAAAATAATTCTTAGCCCAGCAATGGGGAACAGCTTTAAGAGAAGGTGAATTTAATTGGTTTAACACAACACTTAGACTTCATCACATTGTCCTCATTACTGTACTCAAAACTCTAATCCGGCAGGAGGGGAAAAAAAATTGGTTGCCAGAGAGACTTCAGGCATAAGAGCATTAAGGATAGCGAAATAGGGAGCTGTAGCTATTTCAGTGGTTAATAATCAATTATTACGAGTAGATAATATGGGCCTTCAAGGAAATGTTAGATAATCCAGTGCTGATAGCCAAGGCCAGACAACTGGGACCCAGAGGAAGGTATAGGCCCAAAACTCACGTGTCTGATCTCTGTGCCAGACTTCTTAAAGTTACTCCCAGTTCCTTAGCCCAAAACAAAACAAAACCAAAAAACAAAAACATAGAACTTGATTTTAAAAGCTACTGAATGTATTCTTTTCAATTATAATTTGTTACATAGTTTTATAGTAAATTATATGCCATTCTTAGCACAGAAGATGAATTTAGGCATTTTCGGTAGTCTGATAGGCAGTTTGATACAGTGGTTATGAATGTGCCTACAGAAGCTTGATTAGCTGCTTCTGAATTCTGGCTCCTCCACTTGCCACCTGTATGATGGTGGGCAAGATTCTTAATGTTTCTGTCCTTCAGTCCCCTCATCCATAAAATGAGATTGGTTTTAAATTCGTAACACAAAGCCATTTTCAAGATTAGATGTGGGGCTTCCCTGGTGGCGCAGTGGTTGAGAGTCCGCCTGCCGATGCAGGGGACACAGGTACATGCCCCGGTCCGGGAAGATCCCACATGCCGCAGAGTGGCTGGGCCCGTGAGCCATGGCTGCTGAGCCTGCGTGTCCGGAGCCTGTGCTCTGCAACGGGAGAGGCCACAACAGTGAGAGGCCCACGTACCACGAAAAAAAAAAAGATTAGATGTGAAGTACTAAGAGCACTACCTGGCAAATAATCATCACCCAATAAACATTAGCCATTGCATTTAGATTTAATTTTTCTTTTTTTTTTTCACTTTCCAGAAATAATTTTATTAGTTTAATTATTAAATCTGATAATACAGAATTACATGAGATCAGAAGATTTATGATATAAAACTTTTCACCAGCAATAACAGTTTTACTAGCACATATCAATGTCACCCTCTCCTTTGAACTGTTACTATGATATAATCATAAAAATAACATGACATTTATTGAATGCTTAATATGTGCAGGCACTCTGTTAAGTGCTATATATGTATTATCTCATTTAATCTTCATAATACCCTCAATATAGGTATTATTAAATCCATTTTACTCATGAGAAAATTAAGGCTCAGAGAAGTTAAGTTGACTTGCTCAGTCAGACAGCTACAAAGTGGTAGAGGCCGTATAGCCAATAGTCAGCCCAGATCTGTGTGACTCCTGATTCTTTTCCCCATCATTTTTTTTTTAAACATCTTTATTGGGGTATAATTGCTTTACAATGGTGTGTTACTTTCTGCTTTTTAACAAAGTGAATCAGTTATACATATACATATGTTCCCATATCTCTTCCCTCTTGGCGTCTCCCTCCTTCCTACCCTCCCTATCCCACCCCTCCAGGCGGGCTCAAAGCACCGAGCTGATATCCCTGTGCTATGCGGCTGCTTCCCACTAGCTATCTACCTTACGTTTGGTAGTGTATATATGTCCATGCCTCTCTCTCGCTTTGTCACAGCTCACCCTTCCCCCTCCCCATATCCTCAAGTCCGTTCTCCAGTAGGTCTGTGTCTTTATCCCTGTCTTACCCCTAAGTTCTTCATGACATTTTTTTTCCTTAAATTCCATATATATGTGTTAGCATACGGTATTTGTCTTTCTCTTTCTGACTTACTTCACTCTGTATGACAGAGTCTAGGTCTATCCACCTCATTACAAACAGCTCAACTTTGTTTCTTTTTATGGCTGAGTAATATTCCATTGTATATATATGCCACATCTTCTTTATCAATTCATCCGATGATGGGCACTTATGTTGTTTCCATCTCCGGGCTATTGTAAATAGAGCTGCAATGAACATTTTGGTACATGCCTCTTTTTGAATGATGGTTTTCTCAGGGTATATGCCCAGTAGTGGGATTGCTGGGTCATATGGTAGTTCTATTTGTAGTTTTTTAAGGAACTTCCATATTGTTCTCCATAGTGGCTGTACCAATTCACATTCCCACCAGCAGTGCAAGAGTGTTCCCTTTTCTCCACACCCTCTCCAGCATTTATTGTTTCTAGATTTTTTGATGATGGCCATTCTGACTGGTGTGAGATGATATCTCATTGTAGTTTTGATTTGCATTTCTCTAATGATTAATGATGTTGAGCATTCTTTCATGTTTGTTGGTAGTCTGTATATCTTCTTTGGAGAAATGTCTATTTAGGTCTTCTGCCCATTTTTGGATTGGGTTGTTTGTTTTTTTGTTATTGAGCTGCATGAGCTGCTTGTAAAATTTGGAGATTAATCCTTTGTCAGTTACTTCATTTGCAAATATTTTCTCCCATTCTGAGGGTTGTCTTTTGGTCTTATTTATGGTTTCCTTTGCTGTGCAAAAGCTTTGAAGTTTCATTAGGTCCCATTTGTTTATTTTTGTTTTTATTTCCATTTCTCTAGGAGGTGAGTCAAAAAGGATCTTGCTGTGATTTATGTCATAGAGTTTTCTACCTATATTTTCCTCTAAGAGTTTGATAGTTTCTGGCCTTACTTTTAGGTCTTTAATCCGTTTTGAGCTTATTTTTGTTTATGGTGTTAGGGAGTGATCTAATCTCATACTTTTACATGTACCTGTCCAGTTTTCCCAGCACCACTTATTGAAGAGGCTGTCCTTTCTCCACTGTACATTCCTGCCTCCTTTATCAAAGATAAGGTGACCATATGTGCGTGGGTTTATCTCTGGACTTTCTACCCTATTCCATTGATCTATCTTTCTGCTTTTGTGCCAGTACCATACTGTCTTGATTACTGTAGCTTTGTAATATAGTCTGAAGTCAGGGAGCCTGATTCCTCCAGCTCTGTTTTTCGTTCTCAAGATGGCTTTGACTATTCGGGGTCTTTTGTGTTTCCATACAAATTGTGAAATTTTTTGTTCTAGTTCTGTGAAAAATGTCAGTGGTAGTTTGATAGGAATTGCACTGAATCTGTAGATTGCTTTGGGTAGTAGAGTCATTTACACAATGTTGATTCTTCCAATCCAAGAACATGGTATATCTCTCCATCTATTTGTATCATCTTTAATTTCTTTCATCAGTGTCTTATAATTTTCTGCATATAGGTCTTTTGTCTCCTTAGGTAGGTTTATTCCTAGATATTTTGTTCTTTTTGTTGCAGTGGTAAATGGGAGTGTTTTCTTGATTTCACTTTCAGATTTTTCATCATTAGTGTATAGAAATGCCAGAGATTTCTGTGCATTAATTTTGTATCCTGCAACTTTACCAAATTCATTGATTAGCTCTAGTAGTTTTCTGGTGTCATCTTTAGGATTCTCTATGTATAGTATCATGTCATCTGCAAACAGTGACAGCTTTAATTCTTCTTTTCCAATTTGGATTCCTTTTATTTCCTTTTCTTCTCTGATTGCTGTGGCTAAAACTTCCAAAACTATATTGAATAAGAGTGGTGAGAGTGGGCAACCTTGTCTTTTCCTGATCTTAGTGGAAATGCTTTCAGTTTTTCACCATTGAGGATGATGTTGGCTGTGGCTTTGTCATATATGGCCTTTATTATGTTGAGGAAAGTTCCTTCTGTGCCTACTTTCTGCGGAGTTTTTATCATAAATGGGTGTTGAATTTTATCAAAAGCTTTCTCTGCATCTATTGAGATGATCATATGGTTTTTCTCCTTCAATTTGTTAATATGGTTTATCACATTGAATGATTTGTGTATATTGAAGAATCCTTGCATTCCTGGAATAAACCGTACTTGAATTTTTCTAACATCTAACCAGTACTGATATTTTAAAAAATTCAAACAGTGTTACATATAGATCCCTGGGCTCATTGAGTCCGTTGTGAACATTGCAGACAAACCAGCTAAGAAATGTCCCTTAAGAAGTCCTCTTTCTTTTGTTATATGGAAAGCCAGTTTATGACGAGAATGTCAGTTCTTATTTAGGATGAGATATAGTTGTCAAATAAATCTGTTTTCACTCTGATCTAGCCAGTACATTTTCTTCACGAAGACATATTAAATGGAGAGTAAAATTATTATAATTTTTGTTGGCAAATTTGTTCGTTAGTTAAAATAGCTTGAAGCACTCTTACTCATTAATTCACTGGTCTTGCCAAGAAAACCGTAATGTTTGAACGTTGGAGGCCAGTTGGATAGTCTCCTCACCTTTTGGCCAGCACCAGCTTCTAGGATTCCCCTTTCCCTATGCTTACCTGGCTTATTCATCTCCTTTCTTTTAGTTTGTGTGGTATTTTTCCCCAAAGGGCGTGATGTAATTAAAACATGTCATTTTGTTGTTGTTTTTGCTTAATCAATTGCAGTCAAATTTCAATCTTCTTTACCAGACCTTATCCCTAAGTAATAATAATTAGAGTTTGGGGCTTCAGCAGAGTTTTCAGTAGGATATTTGCTGTAGCAGATAGCCTTTTCTTTTGTTATTGCCAAAGATTATCATGGTGTGTGTGTGTGAGTGTGTGTGTGTGTGTGTGTGTGTGTGTGTGTGTGTGTGTGTATTTACCTCGTATAAATAAATCCGATGGATAAATTAGTTTCAAATTTTGGGAAGACTCCTCTATGACATTTCCATGAATCTCATTCCTCCCTCCATTCAAAAATTGCTCCCTACATCTCTTTCTCTACAGGTGAGTAAAGGTAATGAAAGTTGTGGAAAAATAAGTGGTTGGTATTTAGTGACACTGCTCAAAGATTTTATGAAAAAATAATTTTGAGAAAACTATTAACAAGCACAATGATGATGGGTAAATTCATTCTTACTTCCTTCTCTAGCTTTTTAACATTCTTCTCATTTTTCAAGACCTGGGTCATGTTCTATTTCCTCTTTATGTCTTCCGCAGTCTTTCTCATTTTGCCAGAAGTCGCCTTATTCTCTTTATGTAATAATAAGCACTTGTAAAGTAGATCTCTGCTCCCCCATCACCCACAAGATCTCTCATCATACCTTATGCATATAGAAGGAAAATATCAATAATAGAAATTTAGATTTAGCAATCTTCAACTCCTCCATTTAATAAATAAAGAGTAAAGTTAGACGGTCTGACCAGTATCAAGTAGCAAAGGTGGGACTAGAAATCAATTATTACGCTCAGTTTAGGTTCAGATTATGGCAATGGCTGTAGAAATAAAAAGGACAAAGTAAGCGTCATTTTAAAGGAAGAATTGACAGTATTATGGGCTTAATTTCAGGAAGAAGCTACAGTCAAAGGTGATTGTAGTCTCAGTTTTATTGGGAGGACAGTAGTAATGTTAAGAGGGGAGATTTTTATTTATCAGATGCAGTGTGCTAAGGAAATAATCCAACTTGAATATTTTCTGTCTAAATGAAGTATTTGAATAGCAGTGTGCTTTGATGTGCTAATGCTTCAGAAGACATTCCTTAATCTGTTTGTTTTGGAAAACGAAATGCCATATCAGGAGCTAAAAGTGTGCTTCGCCTACTTTGAGTAAGTCTTAGGTGGATGAAATGCTGGTAATTTCAGCATATGAACTAAAAATCAGGATATCTGAGTTAGTTACTTGATATTAAAAGCAAATAAAAAACATCCATCTAGCTCTGGGAATTTTTAAATGTCTCCGTATTGCTTGTTTCTCATCAGCAGTCCATCACCTCCTTTGATTTGCCTGTGCCTTGAGGGAACTAAAAGTTCTGTCCACAGGAGCAATAGGTTTCCAGAGTTTGTAGTCACAGCACACAGCACTTTCTTAAGTGCCAATTCTGTTTCCCACACATTAGTAGGTGCTGGGCACAGCTTTGGCAACATGTGTACAGCCTCAGAGCAACATGTAAATTTCTCTCGAAGTCTCTCCTTTTTCATTTTAGTTTCTCCTTTTCCATCTCTCTTTTTCTTTGTCTAAGAAAAGGTAAATTGCCTAAAAATAGGCTTAATGCTCGTGGACTTCCTCATTTATTTGCATTTAATGTCTGAAACTGCATTTTTTAAAAAAGATTATTCTATCGCTGCAATTCTTTCTCCATCATATCCTCTTCCGATCGCCAATCTTCATATTGTCACCTTTATTAAGGAATACGTGTCTGCTTCCTATTTGCATGAAGTGCAAATTCTGAACATTTGTAGTATTTCAGGAACACCCAGAAAGCTTCATATATATATATATGTGTGTGTATATATGTGTGTATGTAGATAGATAGATAGATAGATAGATATAAAGCCTTCATATATTTAGATGTGGTTCTTGTATATTTACTGCTGCTGACACTTCTATTGAATTTAGAAACACTAACATCATCTTCAGTTATTATTATTGACTTGGAAGTTATGAAGGGTATAGTTGAATTTAAGAACTATGACCTTTCTCCAAGGTCACCAATTAAATTTTATAACTTACCTTATGAAAAGCCGGAGCCAAAAAAAGAACAGAATAACTTTTTCTTCCTTCAGGTTGTAATATAATTTATGAACAACCGTCAGGATTTGCTCAAAGTATTTCCACAATGTAAGATATTGCTTTGAAGGGCTTGGGTGGCATTACTGGATGAATTCTGACCTAGATTCCTAAGAGAAGCAGGCCTCCAGCTCTCCGCTCCTTCTCAGACAAACAGTAATCTGATTCTCAAGCACAGAAAACTGTCATGATTTGTGACCTTTACTGTGAGTGATATAAGCTACACCAAAGTGGAGACAGAATTACCTCTTACCTCGTGGAAAGTCATTCTTGAGGTCATTTTCAGGACAATGTAAGGATAGGTGCCCTACTGCTTCTTTGCCCTGTTAGGCCTTTCTGTTTGGCTGATTTATCCATCCTAGGGTACACCCCACTCCAGTAATTCAAAGAGAACTCATCCTCCACTGGATGAGATCAAGTCTGGTAACCACCAGAGACTGGTTTCTTTGAAAGAAAATTATGTCAGCCTGCAGGCAGGTCAGGGACTCATGGAATCAAATGAAATCAGCTTAGGTTTTCTTGTTCGTCAGGCATCATCTGCCTAATACATATGGACCAGAGAATGTTGATTTGCTTCATGTTGGCCTTTTTGTATAGATGTATTGAAATACATAAATTACTGCAGGTCAGCAACCTAATGCAATTTGTCCTATTATCCCAGCTAGCTATTTTATATTTGTTACTTCTAAAAATAATTTATTGCAAGGAATTTTCTTTATGCTTTATTATTTAATCATTAATTTGCAGTCATTTATAATATTTGTGAAATTGTTTCTTTCTTAATATTTTCTCCTGGAGTTCATAGGTTATATCTCTAACACTCTCCTTCTTTCTGTTCTTATGTCTGCATAAATGTTCTCATGATATATTTGTAAGTTCCCTGGAGTTCAGGCAAATCACTTTTACTCATTCATTTTATTTTGCTTTTCTACTTTCAGGTAAAAGTCAAATAGCTAAAACAAAACATTTTTAATTAAATTAAATTTTTAAAGCCTTTTAATTTTCACTGTTTCTTGTTGAAGTGTGCATAAGCTGCTTAAAAGTCAGCTTATTTCTTAAGGACAATTTTAGGACGTGCATAATAAGTGTTATAGGATATTACTTATATGTCATTTTTCATAAGTGGAATGAGTTGGGTTTAGGAACGCAACATTCACATACATAATTTTAATATATTAGGGTTTACATAGGGCTCCTTCACGTGGTCAAAGTTATTCAGGATTTTGATAGCCTTTATAGAATAATGGATCACCATGGAAGAAAACGCTAAGGTAAAAATCTTAGGTAGGAAAAATTATTTGTTTGACCTACTAAGTGAAAATCAGGCTACTGATTGTTTTTATTTTGTGAGCTTTTATCTGATATACAGTGTGCATAGGAATTATTAATGTTATAATTTATAATAATAATGAGCATTTACTTTAATTAGATGCTCATGAGGTGAGCTTACAAGAAGGATCCATACATTTAATTAATGATCTAAGTCAGAATGCAGTTAAGTTACTTCGGACCATTTCCTTATGGTGCTTGAGTTTCTAACCACTAGTAGGCATTTATTACCAAGAGTCAAAAAAAGAGGACAGGGCTTCCCTGGTGGCGCAGTGGTTGAGAGTCCGCCTGCCGATGCAGGGGACACGGGTTCGTGCCCTGGTCCGGGAAGATCCCACATGCCGCGGAGCAGCTGGGCCCGTGAGCCATAGCCGCTGAGCCTGCGCGTCCGGAGCCTGTGCTCTGCAACGGGAGAGGCCACAGCAGTGAGAGGCCTGCATATACTGCAAAAAAAAAAAAAGAGGACAAAAGTCACATAGACATTAAGGCTATAGCTGTGGTCATAGCTACTTGAAAGAGACTTGAAGAGACCCTCCCTCAAAGGTTTGTGAAATGATTAACTCACAGATTCTACAAATTCACTAAGAGGCACATATAAAAATTTCCAGAGCATTCTTTGGCTTATTAAGTTTTTTTTAAAAATAGCACCTCTATTAATCCTTCTAAATTGTAACCATTTACTGAGCATGTCACTTAGCTTATCAAGAGTTAATTACTGAGCAACTGAAAGACAACGAAGAGCAAGATGACAGAGCAAAGGCAGCTTCTTCTCACCACTTGCTTTTTGTCTCTTTTTTGCTGAAAGTAAATAGGAGACCCAAATGGCAGAAGTTAAGCCCTTTCACCAAGGATCTTTCTTTTGGGAGGGAACAAAAGGTAAGGGGCACTTTCTGGCATTTCTGGTTGAGAGCACTGAAAGAGGGAAGTAGTTTATTTTTTCTTACGAGTTATCTTGTGCCACAGTGACAGCTCTGATAACAATGAGGAAGCATGAACTAGGTTTCTGAGAAGAATCGTGGATATCACGGACCAAAATAAAATCATTTTGCCACTTATCACTGAATGATAGATTAACCACTCCAAAGATAATAACTTTTTAAATAAGCAACTCTATAAACATTGACATTTCTTGGTTATTTTGGATGCAGTGCAAATGGCTTGTTAAAATCCTGTGATTTTTCACAAGTGCTACTAGTTACCAAAGAAAAATTCTTTTTTTTTTTTTTTTTGCGGTACGCGTGCCTCTAACTGTTGTGGCCTCTCCCGTTGCGACGTACAGGCTCCGGACGCACAGACTCAGCGGCCATGGCTCATGGGCCCAGCCTCTCCGCGGCATGTGGGATCTTCCCGGACCGGGGCATGAACCCGTGTCCCTTGCATCAGCAGGCAGACTCTCAACCACTGCGCCACCAGGGAAGCCCGAAAAATTCTTTTAAACTGAACCTGGCTTTACAGGATTGCTTTGTTATTTTCTTGCAGCTACGGGATGTAGAAGGTTGAAATAATTTAACAGAGAGAGTTAATAATGAAATCTCCTAAGCATAAAAGTGTTTTCTGAATAATGGCAGTATATTAGCAATACATAATTGATGAGGGGGCATATAGAACATTTGGGTACCTCTGCTGTGCTGTCTTCTCTCCTTCCTCACTTTTCCATTTCCATTAATGTTTTAAATACAACTTATGTATGGTGGCTGGTCAGGTAATCATGTTATTTTAAAATTACATCTCCCGTCAACATTAAATATGTTCCTCCTGTAGGGTCTATAAACTGCAATGTGGTAAAATGCATATATCTCTATAGATTTAACTTTAAACTCCAATCTCATATGAATTCCCTATACCTACTAAATTTCAATCTCATAATAATCAGGCCAACTGAAGACTTGGTCTCATCACCAATGACCCCATCTCAGCATTGTTTTAGAAGTCACAACCTATCGTAATAGGCTCCAGTAGAAGTCTTTGGAATTTAATGAAAGAATTAGTACTGTTTTCAATTTGAGAAGTCCTTTAGGCTTCCCAAACCATGGAATATTTTGCATCATTCGGATAAAATTCCTGCCGTAGTTAGAACCAATTATGTGTGTCTTTTTCAACATTTTTAACTCAACCAAGCCTAAATAGTACACAAGGACTTTATCATGATTTTCATTGTTTCTTTTATTGTGGTTATCAAAATTTAAGGAATTTAATATTGTCACGATTAATTGGCCTTGCATTTGAAGGAATAACATTGCAGTTGCCTTTTTGTTTGTTTGTTTGCTTTTTGCGGTACGTGGGCCTCTCACTGTTGTGGCCTCTCCCGTGGTGGAGCACAGGCTCCGGACGCGCAGGCTCAGCGGCCACGGCTCACGGACCCAGCCGCTCCGCGGCATGTGGGATCTTCCCGGACAGGGGCACGAACCTGTGTCCCCTGCATTGGCAGGCAGACTCTCAACCACTGTGCCACCAGGGAAGCCCTGCAGTTGCCTTTGAGTAGTTCTTCATGTTCTTCATAGTCATGAAGGCTTATTGAACCGATTAACAAGTATCTGAATAAGGAAAATAGCAATTACTCCTAATAATCTGCAGATTATCTCATGTAAACATATGAAGTTTTCACAAAGAAACGAGTGTTAAGCATATTCCAAATGCATGAGTTTATACAGATGTCTTGCTTTTGAGTATTTGAATTGGTTTTATGTACCTTCAATTTTTTTTTCTGTAAATAACCTAACATTATGTTGGGCTCAACCTAGCATGTTGAATCAGATTCTTAAGAAACACTGTAGTTTGAGGAGACCAAATTAATCATACAGAGTTGAAGTTTTCATTCTGGGGTGAATGGAAGGGCTTCAGAGAATCCATTATCCCTCTGATATAAAAGGTAAAATTTTTGTGTTCTGGGATAATGGACCTTAATTACCAATAGAGTCTTACTGAATTTGGGAACACAATAATAGTTTAAAATCACACAAAGAACTATGCTTACATAATCTAAGAGTTCCAAATTATATTTCACTCCCACTGGCACACAAGAAGCCTGCGGCAACTTTATTGTGAGGATTCTCCTGGCCCACACCAGGCTGGATGGGTGTCAGGTAAATGTAGATTCTAGTCTAGGCCCAGAGATTCATTGACCTTTTGACCTTAGCACATAATTTAACATCCTTACTCTCCTGTTTTGCCTTCATATGAAGATACTGATTATCTACCTAGAAGGTTCAGAGGACATAACGGATGAATAAACACATAATAAAATTATGAAATGCTATATAAATGTAAGGAATTACTGTGACTGCATTGCTTGAGATTTTGGTATGAAAATGTACAGTGTACAGAAAATTGCACAAGGCAGTCTTCCGTGTCAAGATCAAACAATAGTGAGCTGTTTTAGAAAGCACTTTTTAAATTCCTTGCTCTCAAATTTTCAAATTTATCATACCTATGAGCTTTAAACTTTGCTGAATGCATTTTAACATTTTTTTTAAACTTTTTGAAATCAGCAATAACGTTCCTAGAGCCGTAAAAACATGATGTTCCAACTGCACTTTTTTATAAGCTTTGTACCCTTTTCTTGATTTTATTGCCAAAACAACCCATGGAAACAAAAGATGCAGAAAAGATATGAAAGGAAGTAACGACTGCTGAGCAGTTATCCTGTAGATGAATAATAGACAAGTACATAAACAGATGCAAGCCTAATATGGATGCAAAATGAATGAGAGGAAACAAACAGCAAAAGCAGTTACAAAGTTAGGCTTTGGGAGTGGGCATTCATCTGTCTCCCTTGGAAGAAGCTCTATTGCTGACAGAACAAAATCCCTCTTCACTGTAATATAATCATTGCTCTATATGCCTCTGTCTTCTTTTGACAAGTTAAAAAAGAAAAGAAAGAAAAAAATGTTGAGACCTAAGACAAAGCATGCTAACTTTCTTAGGCTGTTATTCCTGTGGTACTTCAACAAGCATCTGAAAGTTAATCACCATTTATACATAGGTATAATATGTAGTTATCAACTGATATTTTCCTCCAATAGTACCCAGCTACTGCTTTGACGTATGCTTTTACTAGGAATTACCTGTTGTGATTAACTGAGTTCACCTATTCTATGGTAGAGTTTATTAAAATGGTAGAGAGTTGAAAGGAGGAAAACTTCTGTAAACTCCTGCCATAATGTGATGAATCCAATTGCATAAAATGCAGCATTGTGTCATTGTGAAGTTAATTAAGTCGCTTTGGTTGCTTCTATACAGCTACCCGTCTGAAAAACCACAGGTGTGGGTACATCATCCTTATCTTCCTGTATTTCAGTCGGGTTTGGTACCTGGAGACAGTTGTCTCCTCTGGTTTAAAATATCAGCAGGGGATAGTACAGATCTTGTAACTCACTGCAACTTCCAGGCCAGTAGCAGTGATGCCAAGAATGTTCCTGCCCACCAACCTAATCCAGGGAGATTGGGCCAGAAGGTTCTGAGGACTCAAGGACCAACCCACCACCACCCAGACACCCAACATAGAGCATGTTGCCTTTAACTTCTCTGCCTGAGTTCAGGTTCGATTCCACTTTGCTGCTCCCTTCGGAAGACAAAAACTCGACCCTTTTGTCCTATACTCTTTTGAGAATGGTTATTTGCTATAAGCATTGCTGAGTTTTGTTCTTATTAAATCAGAAAATATACTCCAAGAAAGGTTATTATAGTTGAGCCCGAAATTTAGCCCTGGCATTCATGGAAACCAAGGCAAAAATAACAGTTTTCACTAATTTTTATTTCTGATAAAAGGAAGTTCATGGGTTTAAAAGAAACTTTTTTCTTTCACCAACCTCTGAGAGATATTTATTATACGATTGTATATAGAGAGGATACCAACCGATTTATTAGATATATTCAAAATATAAATTATTTTGTTAGGTTTCAATGGCATACATAGTAATAACAAGTAGCCTTTAATAATTATAAACTCTTAGGGACCACAGATTTCTTGACTATGTTTGTGTTTAATATTGAATGAATGATTAACATTCACTGAACACTACAATGATTATAAAAAATATATACATGAAATTAAAAAACCTTTATATCATCTTTAAAAGGTGAACTTGATGATAATTTCTAATCTTTGTTGCCAAATTAATGATGTATTTTGATGGCTTGTACCACATCTCAGATAATCACATTGTTGATTCCTTCATATAAACTATTGCATTGCTGTCAGACCTGTTTCTGATTCTTATTCAAAATACCTTGAATATCTGCATGAACCTTATATGAATTGAAATTCAAATAGTATTTTAAGAAGTTATCCTTTGAATAATTATAAAATATTACCCAAAAAATGAAGTATATATTATTTATACTTACTCAAGACAATATTTTCTCACATTAGTGACTATTTGGTGGCTACACAGGCACATTAGTGGACTGACCACACTACCTTAAAGAGTAGGTGCCTCATTTATTAGCGTTTTCCCAGCTGGTCGAATTGGAGGAAGAAAAAACAATACACAAACCAGAAAGTAATGAAAAATAATGGGAAGGAAAGAAGGGACATAGGGAAGGAGGAAAGTATGGACAAATTGAGTATAGCGTTCATGTCCATGCTCCTTGTTCCATTGGAGTCAATTTCAACTTTATTCTTTATATTTATACATAAGTAATATATACACATAGATGTTTTATATCTATACATATGTACATATTTTTAAAAGAGTAACAGGTTATTATGAGTAATTAGTATAGAAAAATGTTAGGCAAGTGTAATGCTGGACTGCAGGATGTTACATATGGCTTTAAAAATAAACCTTATTTACAAGAAGAGAATAAATGTAAGAAATCTCAGAAAGTTGTTTCTCTATACCCCAAATTGTTTACTAGGGTTAGTATACCAGATTGATTTATTGGTCTTCTACCATGCTGAGAAAAATTTCAGAAAGTAGAGGGTAAATATTACATTAAGACTTAAGAAAGGAAATAAGAAAAGTGACCAGAAGGGGAAAAAAAAGATGCAATATTCTGAAAATGTTTAGTGACCCACGTGCTTATTTTCGTTAAAACTTTTTTCCATTTAGTTTCAGTTTTTGAGATTTCATCAAGCTATTAGTATTGCTGGTATAAGAACTAAATTGGCTTAAGTGTGTTGAGTTGATAAGATTGATAAATCTTTTGCTAATAACTATGTCAGAAAAGAGAAATCTGGAATTAAATTACTTCTTTCTCGTACATAGTTCATAGTTGGGAAAAGTTTAATTGCTTTGATTTTTAGAACATTTTATGAACTTTCTTTTTCAGATAAAGATTTCTTACTATTTCTAAAATCATTTCATTAAAATTACAGGAACTGTGTTACATTTATCAGCTACGTGAAATTTGATTCTCAATTTGATTTTTATTTAACAGCCAGAATATCTTTTTATCAAAATATATATTGTTTTATTTTTTTCCTTTTTTCTTCTTCAGTGACATTATGATAAATTATATGTTCTGGAACAATAATGATTGTTCAAAGGGTCTCTGGTTCCTCTTAGCTTTGCTAATATTTTCCCAATTTTTTGGCAGAAATAATAGTTTGTTATTACTTTTCTTCCTTAATTGTACTGAATAATCTCTTCACTTCTCTAAGAAAATTGCTGTGCCTTCCCTACTTATTTGGGAAGTGATAAGCTGCCTTTTTTGTTGATAGTTACAATTTAACCAAGCATCAGAACAAGTAACAATTATAATTCATTTTAAATGATGATTATGAAGTATTATTGGTTCCTCAAATGATATCTATAATTTGAAAAGTCAGTAACTGCAAAATAGTGACATCACTCTTTAAATTCTATTTTAAAATCAGAATTAAAATGCATATTTTGCAGTAACATTTGAAAAAAAGTATCAAATAAGTAAATGAGCTCATTTTTATTTATTTTATTTCAGAACTCATCCTGACTTAGTAGTATCATAATTTGCATATGTTTGTGTGTTGTGTGCACTGCATGTGCTCATATATGTGTGCACATGAAAGGGGTAAACACTCCAGAAATGTGGTTTGCTATTAATGCACATCACTTATATTGCCACAGATTTTTATAGATTCACATAACATCCAAATTAGCTTCAGGAAGCTAAACATTAATACATTGTTTTTAAGTATGCAAGGATAGATTAGCTTTTTAGAGGGTTTCCTGATTACACTTTCAGCAACTACCATATACTGCAATGATGTTTAATTATAAAATGTTATTAATGAAATTATGAGCCCCTAGTTTTCCAGGGAGTAGTGATCAAATACTGGCATTGTACTTCACTGATGTTGATGAAACCCCTGATAAAATTGACATTCACTCCCGCATCCTGAAATAGGGTCCCATCTCTGAAGCCTTTCTTCTGTTGTACAGAATGACAGTTTAGTTTCTTAATATCAAATTCTTTTGCCTGTTCCAAGCAAAACAGATGGTTAAGATAATTATAATGGAAATGGCATGCTGAGAAAACTGTGGGGAGACCATTCCATTCTTCTGTCCTTCCTTTTTCCTCTTTCTAAATGCAGTGGATAAAGGTATGGGACAGTAAACAAAATATGCAAGTCAAAAAAAAGTGAGTTCTAGCCTTGACTCTGCGAAGATGACCTGTGAGACTCAGATGGAGTCAGTTGATCTCTGTGGCTCTCAGTTTCCTCTTCCATAAAATCAAGATGAGAGAGTTATTTACTTAGGTGAACCTCAGCATCCACCTGGCAAAGGCTTCCTGGAGGAAGAGGAGGAGTTGGCTTGAGCAGAGGGATGGCTCCTTCAAAATCAAACCCAAGTTACTTTTTTGTTGACCAAAAGAATTTTTATGCAAAAGGCATTTCAAGTGCATTTAAAACAGAGAGCAGAAATGAATCTGAAATGCCTAACGTATGCTTTTTCAGCACTTTCTAGCAATTATGACAATTTAGGTGGTTATGTAAATTACACAATTCTTGTAAAATGACATAATTATGAAATGTTGGGGCAGAAACAGAAAAGGATTACATTGCTTTAAAGTGAATACTGCAATGATATAAGACTAGGAATACACCCCCTCCATCACCTTTTCTATCTTCTTTGGGATTTTAGTGTTGCCAGTGGAAAAATATCAATAGGAAGTAACTTTCCAAGGGTGTAAGTATTGATAAAATCTGGATAGGGTGGTGTAATATAATGAGGCTATTTTAAACTGAATTTTATTGTTTTGTTTCAGATATTAAATCTATGTATAAACAATCCATTCACATGAAGCTTTTTTCAAAAACATTATCTTTTTTTCCAGTAATTTATTTGGCATTTGGAGCATTTAAAACACTGGGGAAATGTTTGTATTAAGTATTTCACTTAGCATTGTGTGGTTCACGTTTTCAAGAAGAGGAATATTTTATTGGAGAGATATTGCTAAGATAGTTCCAAATAGTCTAAGAACCAAAAAAATACAGATGTGTATTTGCAAATTTCAAGAATTCTTACTTACTTTTGGAGAATAGTATATGAAATTTATTTTCCTCTTAAATCTGTGGTTAACACCTTATCCTTAATTCCCCAGTTACCTAACAATGGCAAGTATGTATGTGACTGTGTTTGTGAGGGAGAATAGAGGATTTTTTTTTCTTTACTGTTTATGTAATATGTTGAATTTCAAAGTCTATCACAAAGTTCCCTACTTTTCCTCCAGGATGGAAAGTTTCATCCCAAGGAAAGGTAGAAGAACGAACATGCAGACAGAGGTTTGTAGCTCACAAGGGCTGTTATTTGCCTGACGAAGAGTACTCTGAAGGTACCATGCCTTCTAGGCATCTTGGGTTCCTTTTTTGAACCCAAACTAGGTGTGCGTCTCACTCGGAGGATCACAGTTAAAATTGCCCTTGCCAAGCCTTTCGTCTAGTTGAGTGCAGTTGTGATGTGGGGAGTGACAAACAGAAGCTTTATTTCCTGCTTTCTTTCCCTTTCTGGATGTAGGAGCAGGGAGGGCAGGGAGAGAGGTAGGGGGCACTCTTCTCTCCATCTACCTACGGAGGCACCTCACTCACTCTCCCTCTACTCTGGTTTCTATTTCTTGACGTTTGGTTCTTAATTATATAGGTAATTTTCCTCTGGGACTACCTGCCCCCCTCCCAGCTCCATATAGCTTATACTTCATATTCTTAGATAATGATCATCATCTTTAAGCAATTTATAGAGGAGCATAGAATATTTATTTCAATGGATACCATGCATATCTACATTATTTTAGCAGATGGAATGCATGTCTACGTTATTACCTATACCTCGGGGATTTATTTTCAGTCTCTCTGACTAAGAATAGTTATTACTCCCTCTGAGGCTTATGAACCAATGATGAGGAAGGACTTTTCCCCAATCACACTCTCTCACACTTGCTAAGTAGACAAAGACAAAAGGACAAAAGGAACAAGTGAGAACATTTATCTTGTTAAGTTTGCAACTTAAAGTGGTGACAAATGAGGCCTGGGACTCAAAGGAACATCAAAAAGGAAATTCTGGGACCCAGTGTATGGGAAAGAAGAGACATTGGCATGAATTCTTTACAAAACAGCAAATATGAACATCCTCCCTTGGCTAAGATGTAAAGTACAAAGAAAAAGAAAGAGAGACTTTTACACTGCTCTTCACTCAGTCGCTTCAGATAGTCCAACTTGTCATTGGCTAACCAGACTAGGGTGGAGAATTGTCTGAAAAAATCATTTTCCCACTACTTCCTTTCTATGTTCCTTTTCTTCTTTCTTTGCCTGCTCATAGCTTAAGGCAAGCCTGTTTTATACATAGGCTCACATTGTCTTGAGTTCCCTTCATGTGTTCCCCTCTGTCTTCCAACTCTAGCCAAGATACCTCAAGAAATCATTCTTCCATTTTTAAACCACGAAAGCAAAATATCAAGCGTGGATAATAAGCTTGAGTTGTCTCTGTGTGGCAAGGACAAAATGCTGTTTTTAAGTGGCCAGCAGATTCTTCCTGTTGCTCTGGATGTAGTCTAGACCTTAAAATTGTTGGAGCTTGGAAACTGACATCTTAGGGCTTGTGAAGAATTTTTGCTTGTAAAGTGGAGCCTGGAATTTGTCCTTAAAGCACTTGTGCTCATCATTCTGGGAGCTGCACTTTACAGAGCACTTTTTAGTCATACAAGTACCTTTTCATGGCTTTGAGATAAACTTGAACTAGTAAAATAATCAGACAATTCACAGTAAATATTAAGTTTTATTAATGTATTTTGGGTGCTTCCTTAGAAGGACTGTGCCCTTAAAGGGTTAGGTTTTGCTTTCCAAATTAGGAATTTGAGCTCATCCTGTCTTAGTGCATGCTACATGCCAGGTAGAGTAAGACAATCACACAGATTTTGAGAAGCAATTGGTCTTCTTTAAAGATTCACTTACCTTTGTCTCCAGAGTCTGGATCACCCTGTTTCGTGGGATGGGAATTTTCTCCTATAGTAAATGCATAGTCACACTGTTAATCTTACCAGCTTCATACACACACACACACACACACACACAAACAGAGAGAGAGACAGAGAGACAGAGAGACAGAGGCAACATTGGGCTCCCGAAGGAAAGAACTTTCTTTTTTTCTCCCAAACTTCCCTGGACTTTGAAGGGAAGGGATTTTGAGCAGTCATTTGTCTACTGAAGACACATGGCTTCTGAAACTTCCAAGCACTGAAGGATTGAGGATAAAGAAGGCCCAGAGGTTGGACTTCCTGGGGAGGCAAGAGTTATGCGTTCTGGAAGAGGGGATATTTAATATCCACTTTAACCTTTTGCTTTTCTTCATTTAATTCCCTTCTCTTAAATCTTTATTTAATTGTATCATAGATGGGAGGGGAATTAAAGGAGAGGCAGAAGGATGCAGAAGGAATCCAGCAATCTGAACAAGTGGTTCAGAGCTAGCTTGAGTGGACCAGCAGAAAAATCTGGGCAGTGGTTACCAGGAGCTAAGCATCTGGCAGATTTGCGTGGCATGAAAGCATTCCTAAGAACTCTTAAGAATACTAATAGGAAAATTCAGTAAAACCTCATCAACTTCTCTCCAACTCAGAGGATGGGGCTTCAGCCAAATTGAACATTATAAGACAGACTTGATAACTTTGGGATATTTGAATAATATTTTTTTAATTATTTATTTATTTTGGCTGTGTTGGGTCTTCATTGCTGCACGCAGACTTTCTCTAGTTGCAGCGAGCAGGGACTACTCTTCGTTGTGGTGCGTGGGCTTCCATTGCAGTGGCTTCTCGTGCTGCAGAGCACGGGCTCTAGGCACGCGGGCTTCAGTAGTTGTGGCTCGTGAGCTCAGTAGTTGTGGCTCACAGGCTCTAGAGCACAGGCTCAGTAGTTGTGGCGCACGGGCTTAGTTGCTCCATGGCATGTGGGATCTTCCTGGCTCAGGGCTTGAACCCATGTCCCCTGCATTGGCAGGCAGATTCTTCACCACTGCGCCACCAGGGAAGCCCACTGAATAGTATTATTGATATACTTCCAATAGTATGTACTTTTCTCCTTATAAATGCACATCAACTAAGTTTTTCTTTTTCCTTTTGAAAACCAGTAAGCATGTTTTTCTGTCATCAGAATTACTGTATAGTGAACCTGAAGGCATTGTCAGAGAATATAACACAGTAATTAGTTTAAAGCAATATTTTTCCTGAATAGCAGAAAATTATCTTCCATTCCATACCAAGAGACTATATATATAAACATATATATGTACAACACACACATATATGTATATATATACCCATATATGTATATACACACAGATATAGCATATATGTGCAAATACATACAAATGTATATACACATAATAATTAATTTTCAATATGCCAAAGTATTCTTTTGTAGATGTTACTTCATTAATTTCTGATATAGTCAGTTCTTTAAAATGCTAATAAATTACTTTTTTATGGAACAGTTTTATTTTATAGAATAGTATTAAAAAATATGGCATCACCTGAATAGTCCTTAAAAAGTACATTCCTGTTTAATCCAATTTGTCATCCGAAAATGAACATCACAGAGACTTGATTATTGTCCTCCAGGAGGATTACAGCATAATAACAAAGATAAAAATAATTACATAGTAATTAATTGTTGTAAAGATATTTATAATAGATCTTCACGTTAGGGACATGTCTCATCTGGTAACAGAGGAAGGAAGACTGCCCTGAAGTATTTGGACTTAGCAGGAAATAGGGAGAAGGTCATTTTCCAGACATGTAATAGCATGTATGAGAGCTACACTGCATAGAGGAGGTTGGTTCTTAATAGGAACTGAAATAAGGAAAGTAAACATCAAAGAGAATGAAAAGGGACAAGAGTAGTGAGGATGGTCTACTAATCTAGCAAGTTTGTTCTGAAGTTTTAGTTAACATTTTAAAATACTTGTGAATTGATGTTGCTATATGAAATGTGGGAAAGTTGTTACTGTTACAATAATTTTCTGGTTATACCAGTTTTTCAAATGAAATAGTTCAGTTATTGTTCTGTCTTATCTTGGTGTCATTAATTTCTCCTTTTTCTTAATTTGTGGAAGATGTTTGACTTTACAGATTACCTCACATAATAATTCTTCAATTAATGACTTTTCACAACAGCTTTTGAAAATATATACCGTTTTTCAGACTAGATTTCTCTTTTATCACAGTGAAATGACTTTTTCCCCAAGAATATACTATGTGACTAGACCATAAGAAGTTTTATATTGACATTAGTGTTTTAGGCAAAAATGCATTCATCAATTTGTGGGAAGTCACATTTTCTAATAAAATAAATCATGCAAAATAAATTTGATTTGTGTGAATTTGCCAAGTGAGGGACTGAAGAGAAAGAATCTTTTACAACACTTTGAGTTAATCCTCCTGTTTTGAGGCAAACTTGTGTTAAACATTTTTTTGTCCCAACAATGTTTTCTGGCTCCTGTTCTATGACTTTATTTTTTAAACATATTTTTAGTGCAATTTTAGATTTACAGCAAAATTGAGAGGAAGATACAGAGATTTCCCATATCACCCCTGCTTCCCACACATGCAGAGGGTCTCTCATTATCAGTATCCCACACCAGAGTGGTACACTTGTTACAATCGGTGAACCTCCATTGAGACATAATAATTACCCAAAGTTCATAATTTACATTAGGGTTCATGTTGGTATTGTACATTCTGTGCATTTAAACAAATGTATAATAACATGTAGTCAACATTATGGTCTCATACAGAGTATTTTCATGGCCCTAAAAATCCTGTGCATTCCACCTATTCGTTTGTCCCTCCCCACTAATATCTGGCAACCACTGGTCTTTTTTCAGATTGGCTTTTTTCACTTAGTAATATGCATTTAAGTTTCCTCCATGGCTTTTCATGGCTTGATAGCTCGGTTCTTTTTACTACTGAATAATATTCCACTGTCTGGATTACCATAGTTAATATACCCATTCACCTGCTTAAGGACATCTTGGTTGCTTCCAAGTTTTAGCAGTTATGAATAAAACTGTTATAGACATTCATGTTCATATTTTTGTGCAGACCTAAGTTTTAGACTCCTTTGGATTAATACTGAAGAGCATGATTGCCGGATTGTATGGTAAGAGTGTGTTTAGTTTTATAAGAAACCTCCTAACACTCTTTCAAAGTAGCTGTACCATTTTGCATTCCCACCAGCAAAGTATGACAGTTCTCATTGCTCCACATACTTGTCAGCATTTGGTCTTGCCACTGTTCTGGATTTCGGCCATTCTGACAGGTGTGTAGTGGTATCTCATCGTTTGTTTAATTTGCATTTGCCTGATGATATATAATGTGAAGCATCTTTTCATATGCTCATTTTTCATCTGTATATCATTTTGATGAGGTGTCTGTTAAGGTCTTTGCCCCATTTTTTAATTGGGTTATTTGGTTTTTTACTGTTGATTTTTAAGACTTCTTTGTACATTTTGGATAACTGTCTTTTATCAGATGTGTCCTTTGCAAATATTTTCCTCTTGTCTGTGGTTCCTCTAATTCTTTTGATGTAGTCTTTTTCAGAGCAAAAGTTTCTAATTTTAATGGAGTACAGCTTATCAACTGTTTCTTTTATGGATCGTGCCTTCAGTATTGTGCCTAAAAATGGTATTCCCAAGGTCATCTAGGTCCTCTCATCTTGTGATGACAGGACTGTGATCCATTTTTAGTTAATTTTTATGAAGAGTGTAAGGTCTCTGTGTAGGTTCATTTTTTCTTCATGTGGATGTCCAGTTTTTCCAATACCATTTGTTTAAAAGACCACCTTTGCCCCATTGTATTGCCTTTGCTCCTTTGCCAAGGATGAATGGACTGTATTTATGAGGGTCTCTTTCTGAGTTCTTTATTCTGTTCCACTGATTTATTTTTCTGTTATTTCACTAATATCACACTGTCTTGATCACTGTAGATTTATAGCAAGTCCTTAAGTCAGGTAACATTAGTTTTCTAACCTCAGTCGTTCTTCTCCTTCGATATTGTGTTGGCTATTCTGAGTCTTTTGCCTCTCCATATAAACTTCAGACTCAATTTGTCAATATCCGTAAAACAGTTTGCTGGGATTTGATTGGAATTGCATTGACTATATAGATCAATTAGGGAAGAATTGATACTTTGACAATATTGAGTTTTCCTATCCATGAACATGGAATATCTCTCCATTTATTTAGTTGGTCAGTTTTGTTTATTGAAGTTTTATAGTATTCCTCATATAGATCTTGTATATATTTTGTTAGATTTAAATTTTGGGGGCGCAAATGTAAATGGTATTTTGTTTTTAATTTCAAATTTCACTTGTACATTGTTTTTATTTAGGAAAGCAACCGATATTGTACGTTAACGTTGTGTTCTGCAACTTTGCTGTAATTGCTTATTAGCTCCAGGAGTTCATGGGGTTTTTTGCCATTTTTTTCAAATTTTCTCTATAGATGATCATGTCATCTGATAACAAAGACAATTTTATGTCTTTTTTCCCTGTCTGTGCACCATTTCTTTTCCATTTCCTGCTTTATTGCATTAAGAAAGACTTCCAGTATGATGTTGACAAGGAGTGATAAGAGGGGACATCTTTATACCTGATCTTAGCGAGAAAGTTTTGAATTTCTCACTATTAATATATGATGTTAGCTGTAGGTTTCCTGTAGATAGTCTTTATCAACTTGAGAAAGCTCTCCTCTGTTCTTAGTTTACTGAGAATTTTTATCAAGAATGGGTGTTGGATTTTTGTCTGTTGATGTGATGCAAGACATAATTGATTTTTCCATGTTAAGCCAGTCTTGCATAACTGGGATAAATCCTACTTGGTCATGGTGTATAATACTTTTAATACCTTTTTGAACTCAATTTGCTAGTATTTTGTTGAGGATTTTTTCATCTAAGTTTATGAGAGATGGTGATAGTTTTCTTATAATGTCACTGTTCAGTTTTGGTATTACAGTAACACTAGTCTCATAGAATGAGTTAGGAAGTATTCCCTCTGCATCAAAGAAATAATATAGAATTGGTATAGTTTCTTTCTTAAATGTTTGGTAAAATTCACTGTTGAACGCGTGTGGGCCCGGTACTTTCTGTTTTGGAATATCATCTATTTCTTCTTGTGTGAGTTTTGGCAGATTGTGTCTTTTGAGGAATTGATCCGTTTCATTGATGTTTTCAAATTTGTGAGCACAGAAGTGTTCATAATATTCCTCTATTCTTTAAATTTCTGTGGCATCTGTAGTGATATCCGTTCCTTCATTTTCTGATATTAGTAATTAGCACCCTGTCTCTTTTTTCCTAGTTAGCCTGGCTCGTTGATTTTATTGACCTTTTCAAAAAGCCAGGTTTTGGTTTCATAGATTTGTCTATACTGATTTCCTGTTTTCAGTTTCATTAGTTTCTGCTCTAGTTATTTTTGTTTTCTTCTGCTTACTTCAAATTTAATTTGTTCTTCTTTTCCTAGTTCTTAGGATGAAAAGTTACATTATTGATTTTAGATCTTTCTTCTGTTGTAGTGTATGCATTCAATGCTGTAAATGTCCCTCTAAGCACAGCTTTTGCTGAATCCCAGAAATAAGTTGTGTTTTCATTTTCATTTAATTCTTTGACCCATGTATTATTTAGAAGTGTATTGCTCATTCTCCATGTACTTTGAAATTTTCCAGTTATCTTTCTGTTACTGATTTCTAGTTTAATTACATTGTGATCTGAGAGCAGACGTTGTAAGAATAAGATTTTTTTTTAATTAAAGTGTGTTTTATTGCACAGAATATAGTCTACTTTGGTGATGTTCTCTGTGATCTTGAGAAAAATGTGTATTCTTCTATTGTTCAATGACATAGTCTGTAGGTGTCAATTATATACAGTTGATTTGATGGTAGTGTTGAGTTCAGCTATGTCCTTACTGATTATCTGCCTCCAGGATCTGTCTGCTTCTGAGAAGGAGGTGTTGAAGTCTCCAACTATGATAGTGGATTCATCTATTTTTTCTTGCAGTTCTATCAGTTTTTGCCTCATGTCATTTGACACTCTGTTATTAGGCACATACACATTAAGAATTGTTTTATCTTCTTGGAGAATTGATGCCTATATGATTATGTAGTGCACTTCTTTATCTCTGAAAAATTTCCATGCTTTAAAGTCTGCTCTGTCTGATATTAATATAACTACTTCTGCTTTCTTTTGATTAGTGTTAACATGGTATATTGTTCTTCATCTAATTACTTTTAATCTGTGTGTCCTTATATTTAAAGTGGTTTTCTCATAGACAACATACAGTTGGGTTGTGGTTTTTGATCCTCTCTGGCAAGCTCTGTCTTTTTTTTCTTTTTTTTTGTGGTACGCGGGCCTCTCACTGTTGTGGCCTCTTCCGTTGCGGAGCACAGGCTCCGGACATGCAGGCTCAGCAGCCATGGCTCACGGGCCCAGCCGCTCCGTGGCACGAACCCGTGTCCCCTGCATTGGCAGGCGGACTCTCAACCACTGCACCACCAGGGAAGCCCAAGCTCTGTCTTTTAATTAGGGCATTTAGACCCTTGACGTTCAAAGTGATTATTGATACAGTTGGATTAACAACTACAATATTAATTACTGTTTTCTATTTGTTGCCCTTGGTCTTTGTTCCTGTTTTTGTCTTCCACTCTTTTTCTGCTTTCTGTGATTTTAATCGAGCATTTCATATGATTCCATTTTCTCTCCTTAGTATATCAGTTATAGTTGTGTTTTTTTTCTAACTTTCTCTAGTGGTTATTAAAAGTCCACTTTCAAATGAAACCATACCACTTCATCCATAGTGTGGGTACCTTACAATAACAAAATAATTCTAATTCCTTCCCCTCATCCCTTTTATCGTTGCTTTCATTTATTTTACATATATAAGCACATATAAGCATATGTATGAATACATTGTTGCAGTTATTTTGAACAAACTGTTATCTGTTAGATTGATTATGAATTAGAAAAATAAAAGTGTTTCTTTTACCTTCACTTATTTCTTCTTGTTGGTCATCCCTTTCTCTGTATAGATCTGAGTTTCTGACCTGTATTATTTTCCTTCTCTCTAAAGAACTCATTTTGACATTTCTTACAAGGCAAGTACAGGCAATATATTTCCTCTATTTTTGTTTGTCCAAGAAAGTCTTTATTTCCTCCTCACTTTTGAAGAGTAATTTTGCTGGTTACAGAATTCTAGGTTGGTGGGGGGGGGGGGTTTCCAACAATTTAGGCGTTTTATCTACTCTCTTCTTACTTGCGTGATTTCTCAGGAGAAGTTGGATGTAACTCTTATTTTTGTTGCTCTATAGGTTTAATGTGGTTTTTTTCCTCTGCCTTCTTTCAGGATTTTTTTCTTTGTCTTTGATTTGAAAATGATATGCCTGGATATAGGGTTTTGGGGGGCATTTATCTTGCTTGGTGTTCTCTATGCTTCCTGGATCTGTGGTTTGATGTCTAACATTAATTTGGAAAAATTCTCAGTCATTATTGTTTCAAATATTTCTTCTCTTCCTTTCTCTCTTTCTTCTCCTGATATTCCCATTACATGTATCTTACACCTTTTGTAGTTGTCCTACAGTCCTTGGATATTCTGTTCTGTGTTTTTCAGTCTTCATTCAGATTCCTCCCTCAATTATGTTCAGTTAAGCAATAAAAAGCATTTTCAAAACTTTTGCTACAGTGCTGTCTTTTTTAATGTCTAGAATTTCCTTGGGATTTCTTTATTAGGATTCCCATCTCTCTGCTTATGTTCTCTGTTCTTGCATACTGTCCTCATTAGAGCACTAGCATATTAATCACAGTTGTTTAAAATTCCTGGTCGGAAAATTCCAACATCCCTGCTGTGTCTGGTTTTGATGCTTGCTCTTTCTGTTCAAATTTTGCTTTTTGCCTTTTTCTATGCCTTGTGAAATTTTCTTGATAGAAGGATGTGATGTACCAAGTAAAAGGAATGGCTATAAATTGGCTTTTAGTAATGTGGTAGTGAGTTGTAAGGGGAAGGGAGCATTCTATAGTCCTACATTACGTCTCAGTCTTTTAGTTCTCTTGACTGTGAACTTTAGAAGTATTTTTGCTTTTTGCTCCCTTCTTGGGTGGTTCAGAATGGCTACAGTGGGCTAGAGTTGCGTATTTCCCTTTCGCTGGCTGGTTAAGCTCTAATAATACTGCAGCAGGTTAAGCTGTGACTAATTAGTCCATCCCCTCTTCCCAAGACAGGTTTTGTTAAAAAGAACAAAACACTCCACAGAAATCTCTTTCATTCCTATACACTAATGATGAAAAATCTGAAAGTGAAATTAAGAAAACACTCCCATTTACCATTGCAACAAAAAGAATAAAATACCTAGGAATAAACCTACCTAAGGAAACAAAAGACATGTATGCAGAAAATTATAAGACACTGATGAAAGAAATTAAAGATGATACAAATAGATGGAGAGATATACAATGTTCTTGGATTGGAAGAATCAACATTGTGAAAATGACTCTACTACCCAAAGCAATCTGCAGATTCAGTGCAATCCCTATCAAACTACCAATGGCATTTTTCACAGAACTAGAACAAAAAATTTCACAATTTGTATGGAAACACAAAAGACCCCGATAGCCAAAGCAATCTTGAGAAAGAAAAACGGAGCTGAATGAATCAGGCTCCTGGACTTCAGACAATACTACAAAGCTATGGTAATCAAGACAGTATGGTACTGGCACAGAAACAGAAATATAGATCAATGGAACAGGATAGAAAGCCCAGAGATAAACCCACACACATATGGTCACCTTATCTTTGATAAAGGAGGCAAGAATATACAGTGGAGAAAAGACAGCCTATTTGATAAGTGGTGCTGGGAAAACTGGACGGCTACATGTAAAAGAACGAAATTAGAACACTCTCTAACACCATACACAAAAATAATCTCAAAATGAATTAAAGACCTAAATGTAAGGCCAGACACCATCAAACTCTTAGAGGAAAACATAGGCAGAACACTCTATGACATAAATCACAGCAAGATTCTTTTTGACCCACCTCCTAGAGAAATGGAAATAAAAGCAAAAATAAGCAAATGGGACCTAGTGAAACTTGGAAGCTTTTGCACAGCAAAGGAAACCATACACAAGACGAAAAGACAACCCTCAGAATGGGAGAAAATATTTGCAAATGAAGCAACTGACAAAGGATTAATCTCCAAAACATATAAGCAACTCATGCAGCTCAATATCAAAAAAAAAACAACCCAATCCAAAAATGGGCCAAATACCAAAATAGACATTTCTCCAAAGAAGATATACAGATTGCCAACAGACACATGAAGGAATGCTCAACATCCTTAATCATTAGAGAAACGCAAATCAAAACTACAATGAGGTATCATCTCACACCAGTCAGAATGGCCATCATCAAAAAATCTACAAACAATAAATAGCCAGGACATGGAAGCAACGTAAGTGTCCATTGACTGATGAATAGATAAAGAAGATGTGGCACATATATACAACGGAATATTACTCAGCCATAACAAGGAATGAAACTGAGTTATTTGTAGTGAGGTGGATGGACCTAGAGACTGTCATAGAGAGTGAAGTAAGTCAGAAGGAGAAAAACAAATACCTTATGCTAACACATATATATGGAATCTAAAAAACAAAACAAAACAAAACAAGGTCATGAAGAACCTAGGGCCAAGACGGGAATAAAGATGCAGACCTACTAGAGAATGGACTTGAGGATACGGGGAGGGGGAAGGGTAAGCTGGGACAAAGTGAGAGAGTGGCATGGACATATATACACTACCAAACGTAAAATAGTTAGCTAGTGGGAAGCAGCTGCATAGCACAGGGAGATCAACTCGGTGCTTTGTGACCACCTAGAGAGGTGGGATAGGGAGGGTAGGAGGGAGGGAGATGAAAGAGGGAAGAGGTATGGGGACATATGTATATGTATAACTGATTCACTTTGTTATAAAGCAGAAACTAACACACCATTGTAAAGCAATTATACTCCAGTAAAGATATTAAAAAAAAAACAAAGCAAAACAAAACACTCTGGTATATTTTTAAATGGTTCCTTTTACCCCCTGCATGTGCAGAGCCCAACAGGATTTTTCTCCGATATTTACTGTGGGAATCTGGTAAAGTTTTTGGAGGTAAATCTTACAATATTCAAAGGACCCCCTGTGACTGGAGGCCCCTGGAAGTTTTAACTTTCTGAGTTGTTCTCACTGAGCCTCCAGCAATTCATAATTTACCATTTAGCTTTTGCTACCCCAGCACTGTTTCCCACAGCAGTTTTTGCTTGTGAGTTAAGTTCTGCCCCAGTAAGCCTAGACTCCCTACATTTGCCTGTCTCTCCAGTCTTGGAGACCGATTTTCTCTGTGTTCTCCTCTCACTTAGGGATCCAAGAAGAGTTGACTTTTTCAGTCTGTTCAGGTTTTTACTTCTTGTTAGGACAGAGTGGTTGACATCTTAGCTCCTTATATATGGAAACAAAAATCCCCAACCTCTGTGAGTTTAAGTTAGTTTTAGTACAGGAGAAGCATGAGCCCGTATGAGTTAAAAAAATATATATGGTGGAAAAAAATGGTGCAGTAAGAATGAACTTTCCAAGAACTAACTTTTTCATACCTCCTCCACCAACCATCTCTCACTATAAAGTTACTCTGCTTTTTTGGCAAAGAAAATTAAATTTCATTACATTGTAGTTTATGCACAAACTAGTGTTTATTTACTTTTGAATTATCATTAATTACGTATACACTTCTTTTTGTTATTCAGTTCACGTATTTTTCTTATAGTGAAAATTATTTGTTTATCTTAGCTTAGGATGGAATACAGCATAATTTATCTCAGTACAATTAATTTTTTTAAATTATTTAAGAACTTTTCACTTAGCAACACACTTCTTGGGAATGAATGACAGTCATTGAACAAAAGATAAATATACTTTGTAGTTATTGATAAAGCAATAGGCCATAACAATTAACCCAGAGAATCTTCTCCTTGGATTAATTAATTTTCTTGCATTTCTACCGTGGTGTAAATTTCATAGAACAAAATAAATGAATGATATATGCATAAATGTGCATATACATATCATATATATATTCTTATATATATATATCAGTAATGAGGAGAAAATTTTATGAACAAGTGAAATAAGGTACAATGATTAAAATTAGAAAACACCTTTAACAAATAAATAATCAAATCTGATTTTTATATAGAAAATAACTAAATTTATTTGGGATAAATGTAAAATGTGTTATACTGCTGTTTTGTGCAATATACAGTATAAAATTATACTTTTACACATATATACCTTGATTTTCTCCTTTATAAAATGTAGGAACCAGACTACATTATGTCTAAGCTTCCTTTAAAATCTTCATTATTATACTAAAAAAATTATATATGCATGTGTGTATATATAATTTCACATACATATATGCATACATATATACATATATACACACACACATATATATGTGTGTATATGTGTGTGTGTGTGTGTGTGTATATATTTCAGTACCAACTGATCATTTTCTCAATTTCTTAATGAAATTTGTGTGGTCAAATTTACTATAACTTATCCTAAATGCTTTTCTTCTTAATTCATTGCCACTATTCATAGGAAAATATTTGAAAACACACATACACACAAACAAAAAAGAAAAAAAACTGATGTCAGGTGGTTTTAAGCTTTAATGTTCTTTGTAAGTAACAGAAGTAATGAGTTTTGAAACAGAAAAATTTTTTTAATGTTTAATGCGTTCTATACAGTGGCAGAGGTTGAATGTTCATTTGTCCCGGGAAACCTTACTGTTCATTTTTCTCTTATGATTTCTCTGATTACCACAAAAGACAAAAGCATCTGCCAATTATACTTCTGCTCAGTTCTACTCTTATGGGTAAGGCTACTTTTCATTGTGGGTAGTGCTGTTCGGACAACCATCATCATGATGCATTCAGTGTAGTATTATACATTGTGTATGCACGTGCGTGTGCATGCACTTATGTGAGCATGCTATCAACATAGCTCTAAAGAGGTTTTTGGACTACCCATACTAAATTTAGTGTCTATTCAAATTAGAGTCTGCAATTTTACAAAAACATAATGAGATGAAACTCCCAGTCACAAGAGACAGGCCACTTCAGAAGGTTGAAGTATTAAAATAATAATGAGTACATTTTCTACATCAACATAGAACATGTAGCAACGGGAAGTGGACTGTGTACCAGAGTATGTCCACTAGCAACTTAGTTGTTGTCCTTCAATGTTGTCAGCCTCTATATTTATTTCCTTCAAATTGAGGAAATAATCAGTAGCATGCACTCTAGCTGTTTCTATCCTGTGGTCGCTAGGCAAACAGGCATCAGTTATAAAATAAAATAAAAATAAGTTACAGAGAACCCTGTTGTCAGAGGAATTAGTGAACCACAGAAGCACATGACATAATAACCTTAGTCTTCAAAACCAGAAATTCTCTATGATGCTGACATTGAGAGTTCTGAGCCTAAAGAATATGAGTGATTAAATCACTCTTTACAGTAGCTAATCAGCATAGACAGTGGCTTGATAAATGCTGTCTTAATTGATGATATTCTTGGTAGACACAACTAACAACAGCAATTGAAATTTGCTAAATTATTTTACTTAATATTTTTCAGTAGCACACATAGTTGTCCAGAACTCTGAAGACAGATGTGATCTTCCATGCAAGAGGTGAAAAAGAGTAGATCAAACTTTAACAGGACTTCAAGTTTTAAGTGTCCCATTATTTTTCCTGCGGTTTTCTGTTTTAATGAAATGAATAAATATTACATATATTTATATGAGATGTATATAAATCATTCACGCTTGTTCCATGCATTTGGTATTTGCATATTTTTTTCATGGAGTACAACATAAAGGACTGGAACAACAAAGATTGCTGATTCTCTTTCTCCCTTCTTCCTCCTTCCTTTTTTCCCCTCCTTCTTGTGTAATTTTATCAGGGTAGAACCCAGTGAGCCTTAGTTATTCCATACTTGAAATGGAAACTCAATTGACTCTTATTTCCTGATGATTGAGCTTAAAAAATCATTTTTGTTTATTTTTATTGTAGTCTATTTTTCTAAATTTAAATTGGCTAGTTTTTTTTGGCTATTTGCTCATAAATTTCTCTAGTAGCTTGCACATTTCGGAATTGTTTTGAAACTGAAGCACTTAGCCATTATGATTGAGTAAAAATTTAAGAAAAAGGAACCTTTTTTAAAGTGTAAATCTAGTTTCAGTTTCCAGTGTGGTGTAAGTGAGAATGAAGCAACCATATATATCTCAAACCCTCCAAAGTGAGATTTTCTGGACAGGAGTTCATCAAGGTTATGAAAGAAGCATAGTAGGGTTCAAAGTAGAATGGACCAAGACTTTGGTAACCTGTAGTCTAACCCTGCCTCACTAAATAGCTGTAGGTCTTTAGATAAATTATGTAAACTGTAGACCTCAGCTTTCTTATCTTTAAAATTAAATATTTTAACCACATGACCTATTAGCTACCAGCTTTGAAAGTTTATGATTCTAAGTAAATGTTAAAAACAGCAGAAATTCTTCATCTAAAAAGTAATTATAGAAATTAATTGCAATGCCATAATGTATTTTTCACATATGATTCAGCTCATGTATTATAAGTAAGACTACTGGATATCGATAAATATTTGCTAATTATCTGGAAAATTTGGCCAACATAGATTTGGTGAACTATGGATTCAGTTTGACATGTGTATACATCATAAAATAATTACAAAAATATTTACATTATCATTTGCTTTGTGAGGGCTTGATTTTAATCTTTCTTCAAGAAAAAGTCATGAGGCTAAAATTTAAAAGAGAATTATGGAATGCCAATTAAAATATTTAAATGTGTAATTACTTTAAAAAATTGATACTGAAAACCATCCTATCTCTTTATCAATTTGGTTGTAATTCACATTTCAAACCTAAGTAATCTACATGCCTTTAAAAAGTGTTAGAATCAGAAAGAGAGAAAATATCTATTTTGCTTACATATGATCCTCTTAACATTCACATGCCAGATGGTGTTTCATATCAGGTCAGAAATAATGAAGGAATCTGGCTTTAAATCTAAGAATCTGGGGTAAAATGAGAAACTAGGGATTACATATTTGTAATAGCGTTTTTCCCTAAAATTCAGCCATTTGTAATAATTCTTGATATGCTTCTGTCTGTGTGTAGGGAGTTGTTTTTACTTATTTCATTTCTATTATACTTTGTTGGGATTCTGAAAGGTTATTTATGTTGTGATTAGACATTTTTTCAATCCTTGGATCACTATAGCCAAGTAATAATTTGAACTTCAGATATTTCAAACCAAAACTCAGTGACTAGTCTAGAAACTAGAAAATCAGTGACTCATGGGGAGGGAAAAATAAATAGAAATTCTATTAAGTATGGAGGAGAGTAATATTTTTCTAATTCATTTCAGAGAAACTAATTATAAAATTAAATGGCCTGAATTCTTCCGCTAAAAAAATAAATTCCCTTCATGTAACAATAGCACATTTCATAGGCATAAACCTGGCTGACTTTAGAGAATAAATTTAGGTCTTTTTTGTTGTAGGGAAAACAGAAATTTGTACTCTTAGTTAACTCATTTTTATTATTGTCTTGATTTCTATCACTTCCTCTTAATAGATCATGTGATTGTCTTTGTCTTTAGCTAACCTGATCAAAACTAATTCATCACAATATTTTACTGGTCACTCTCTTTTTAATGTCTATGTATAATAATTATCTGGTTCTGTAGCTTGACTGCATCCAAGCTGTAAAAAAGGACAAACATTTCAAGTAATAAATGTGGCTGGATTATGTAAATCCAGTCCCAAATCTCAACCAAAAAAAAAGAAAAAAATGAAAGTTTCACTTTTGACATGATAGCACAAAAAGCTCTGTGGACTTACTCCCTAGTGAAACTGATAAAAATTGTTTTAAAAAAATTAAGTCTTCAGAAATGATCCTAGGGGAACATTCAGAGTCTCTGAAGTGGTTCTAAGGAAGGCAAACATAGGTCATGTAATGAACAAATTAAGCAACACTCAAGAAAATCTGCTAGAACTACTGTGCCCTGGCCCATCAATTGAATATTCAGCTCATAAAGTGGAGGTGTTTCTCAGAGAGAAGTATCCTATTGTCCCCACTTCTGCTTCAGAGCTGTAGCTCAGAGATTTTGCAGTGGGGAAAAAAAAAACATGTTGTAAAATAGAGCGCCCCACATCTCTTCCCACAGGAACTGACTTCACTAGCAATATAATGTGGAGAAGTTTAGAGTGAAGGATGGTCTCAGAAACAGTGGTGGTTATGATAAAAGTCAGTTGGGAGGAGACTGATAGCTTCATTGGAGATATAGACTAAACTTTAAGTTGGGTACTTCACTGGGGAGAATCAGGCATAGATGCATCTGGAAAGTATCTTCCTTGGATCAGAACAGATTTCAAACAGGAATCTCAGGAAGTATCTTTCTGGATGGTCCCAAGTTTGATTGGATCAGTCCATCAAGCAGTTCATGCCTCAGGGAAAATAAGAGCACAAATAAGCTTACCAAGTATTAGATCTTATTGTGGTAATGGAAGGAGACAAAGAGAACGCTGAAAAAATCGTTGTCATCCCAGAGTGATTATAGGTGTATCCAAGTCTGTGTTCTCTGAGGAGCAATATCAGAGGCTGCATGCTAGAGGGTGGGAGTGGGGGGTTGGTAGTAGTGGGAAAATTGACTTCACTGAAATAATCACTAAACAAATAAATAAGCAAATAACAATAACAAGCCCCTAGGGTAAGAGGGAAGTACCCAGAGTTGCCAAAGTGTATTATCTAAAGTGTCAAGTTTCCAATAAAATATATATATATACTAGAACTGCAGAGAAGCCAGAAAGTATGATCCATACACAAGGGGGGAAAAGCGGACAACAGAAACTGCCTGTGATTGCAACCAAAAGTTAGATTCAACAGACAGAATCTTCAAAGTAACCATTTAAATATATTCAAAAAAGTGAAGAAATCATGATAAAAGAAGTAAAGGTGTGATGACAATGTTACATCATAAAGACGTCTATTTAAAAAAATGGACAACCTAAAAGTTGAATATTACATTTTATTCAGCAGACTTACTGAGGATTTAAGCCTGGGAGACAGATTTTCAGATAGCTCTGAGGGACTGTTTCAAAGAGGTAAGGGATATATAGGAGTCTCTGCAACAAAAACCAGGTAGGCAGAACATCCAAAGATTACTGTTAACTAAAGAAATACCAGATGTCTCAAGTTGATGAATTTAGAACTTTTCTATATATGGGAATATGCAAGTTTCTGGGCTCACTGAAATCATTTCTTTGATATGCATGCACCTTAACTGTCTTGTTTTTTTTCCATCCTGAATCCCCCTCAGGGTGCACAGTCAGGGCGGCTGCAGTGACTGATGGCTTGATGGCCAGAACACCCTTTGTTTACCTATATGGCAGGCGACATTCTTTGTCCACACAGACAATGTCTATAAGAGGTAGAAATTAGTTTTTTAAAAAGAACCAAATTTAAATACTGCGGCTAAAAGATGCAGTAGCTGAAGTGAAAAATTCAGTAGATTTGAGCTACCTTAGTGGCTTGAAAATTGATTGATAAAGATTATGCAATCTGAAGAATAAAGAAAAAATTAAGAAAAATGCAATGCAGAAAAATAATGAGACACTATCAAGCGCACCAAAATAAGCATAATAGGAGTACCAGAAGGAAAGGAGAAAGAAGCATAAAAACTATTTAAAAAAAATGATGGCTAAAAACTTCCCAAATTTATTGAAAACATTAATCTACACATCTAGGAAACTCAACAGATTCCAAGGAGTATAAACACAAAGAGCTCCACAATCAGACACATCACAGTATAAATATTGAATCCAAAGATAAGGAGAAAATCTTGGAATCAGCAAGAAGTAAAACCACTCTAATTTACAATGGAATTCCAGTAAGATTAATAGGTGACTCCCCATCAGAACAGTGGAAGCCAAAAAAAGGGGGGGATAACATACTAAAAGTGCTCAAAGAAAAAAATGTCACTAAGAATTCTGTATTGAGCAAAGCTATGGTTTATAAATGAAGGCAAAATAAGCATATTCCCAAATAAAAGCATGAGGATTTGTTGCTAACAAACCCACATGATATGAAATACTAAAGAAAATCTTTAGGTTGAAAGCAGTTGATCCCAGACAGTAACTTGAATTCACATGAACACATGAAAAACAGTAATAAAGATGATAATGTAACTATATAATATAGCATATTTATATATTTCTTCTCCTTTCTTAACTGATTTTAAAAGCTATTGTATAAAACATTATACGGGTAATGTATTGTTTGACCTATAACATACACATATGTGATACATTTGGCAAACTTATACAACAGAGGTGAGTAATCTAAGCTGTTTTGGCTAGGAAGTTAATTCCAAATAGTAGCTTGATCCACAGGAACAAATGAAGAGATCCAGAAATTATAAATAAAGTTAATTAGCAAAACCCATACTTATTTGCTCTCCTTTCTTCTCTCAACTTCTTTAAAAGACAGTAAATTATATAATGTAATAATTTTAAATGTAATATTAAAATATTGTTAACATTTATAGATATATAATGTAAATAATATGAAAATAGTATCACAAAAGGATAGAAAAGGGAGTAGAGTTACAGGAGTAATACTTTTATGGCTCACTGGAATTGAGTTAAACTAAATTTGAAACTGATTCTTATAAATAAAGATGTATGTGGTAGGGCTCAGGGCAAATACTGACATCACTCAAGAAAATATAATGGAAAAAGTCATTGAAGTAATTAAATCATTAAATTAATTGAAATACTATATTAAAAAATATTCACTTGCAAAAAAGCAGTAAAGAGGTACAAAAAAGATATGAGACACATACCAAAAGAAACACAAACAAAAAAGTAAAATGGCAAACATAAATCCAACTATATAAAAAAGATATTAAATGTGAATGGATTAAAAGCCTAATCAAAAGACAGAGATTGTCAGAAAGGAAAAACGAACAAACAAACTAAAAAACCATAATCCAACTCTAAATCTATAGAAGACATACTTAAGATTCAAAGATAAAAATAGGTTGAAAGTAGAAGACTGGGAGAATATATACAAACAGCAATCACAAGACAGCTGGAGTGACTATACTAACATCACAAAGAAAAACAGTTTACAAAAAGACTGTTTATTAGAGATACAGAGGGACACTTTATGATAAAGGATCAACTCATCAGTAGGATATAATTATTATAAACATATGTGCACATAACATAGTGTACCAAAATACGTGAAGCAAAAACTGACAGAAATTAAGGGGGAAATAGACCATTCAAAAATAGTCAGATACATATGTACTCTACTTTCAATAATGGTTGATCAGCCAGGTAGAAGCTCAACAAGGAAATAGAACATTTGAACAATGCTATGAACTACTATATAACATCTGAACAAACACCTATATAGAAAAATATCTATATAATATATCTACAACACTCCATCTAACAAGAGACTATACATTCTTCTCAAGAGCACAAGGAACATTCTCCAGGATAGACCATATGCTAGGCCATAAAACAATCCTCAGTAAAATTTAAAAGGCAGAAATAATATGAAGTATGTTTTGTGACTACAATGGAACAAAATTAGAAATTGATAACAATAGACATTGGAAAACCCCACTAATATATGAATTAAACAACATAGTCCAAAATAACCAATAGGTCAAAGAAAAAAATCAAAAGGGAAATTGAGATGAATGAAAATAAAGACAAAAGATTCCAGATTTATAGGTTGCAGTGCTTAGAAAAAAATGGAAAAGTAATAAGGTTGAATATGTAATTTTTAAAAGGGGGAAAGATCTCAAATCAATAAACTCACCTTCCATCTTAAGACAGTGGGGAAAAGAAAGAGCAAAGTAAATTTAAAGGAAACAAAAGGAAGGGGAAAAAAAATAAAGGTTAAAGCAGAAATTAGCAAAATACATAATAGAAAATCAAGGAAACCAAGACCTGGTTCTTTAATTAATCAACAAAATTAATAAAACTTCAGACTGACCAAGAAAAAGAGAAGATTCAAATTACTAGACTCAGAAATGAAGGAGGGAATATTAGTACTTTCCATAAGAAAAAAAAAAAAAGACTATAAAAGAATACTATGAAAAATTATTTGCCAATAAATTAGATCAACTAGATGGAGTGGATAAATTTGTAGAAAGACACAAACTACAGAAATTGTCTCATAAAGAAATAGACAATCTGAATTGATAAGTAAATTAAAATAATGTTAAAATCTACAAACAAAGAAAAGTTCAGGCCCAGATGGCTACATTAGTGAATTCTATCCAACAGTTAATGAAGAATTAGTATTGATTATTCACAAACTGTTCCAAAAAATAAAAGAGGAGGGAGTACTTCCTAACTCATTCTATGAGGTCAGTATTACCATGACACCAAAACCCCACACAAAGACAGAACAAGAAAAGAAAACTACAAACCAGTATCTTTTATGAATATAGATATAAAAATCCTCAACAAAAAACTAGCAAAGCAAATCCAGCAACATATACAATGAATTATACACCATGACTAAGTGTTATTTATCTTAAGAACGTAAGTTGGTTTAACAACTGAAAATCAATTAAAGTAATACATCGTATCACTGCAGTAAAACCAAAAATCACATGATTTTCTCAACGGACAAAGAAAAATACATTCAGCCAATTCTGATATCTTTTCATGATTAAAAACATTCAACAAACTAGTATAAAAATTTTCAACATGATAAAGGGCATCTGTTTAAAAAAATCCACAGCTAATATCATATGTAATGGTGAAAGAATAGATACTTTTCCCCCTAAGAACAAATAAAACGAGGATGTCCACTTTCATTATTTCTATACAACATTGTACTAGGGGTTCCATCTAGGGCAGTTAGGAAAGAAAAATAAATAAAAGGCACCCAGTTGGGGAAGAAAGTAGTAAAAATCTCTATTCTTACATAACATGATCTTTTATTTATGAATTTTTATAAATCTACTAAAATACTATTAGAACTGATAAATGAGCAGGCTTGTCAGATACTAGATCATTATATAAAAATCTGTTGTATTTCCAACATTTGCAATTAAGAATCAAAAAAATGAAATGAAGGAAACAATTTCATTTATATAATAATAGCATCATAAAATACCAGGAATTAAACAAAATTCAAACCTCAACTAATACTCTGAAAACTATAAAACATTGTTGAAAGAAATTAAATAAACTCTAAATTAAATATTTCATGTTCATAGATTGAAAAATTTTGAATTGTTAAAAAGGTAATACTCCCCACATTAATCTATAGACTCAGTGTGATCACTGTCAGAAGCACAGCTGGCTTCTTTGTAGAAATTGACAAGCTGATTCTAAAATTCATATGGAATTGCACAGGATCCAGGACGACCAAAACAATCATGCAAAAGATGAACAAATTTGGAATACTCACACTTCCCAATTTCAAAACTTAGTATAAGGCACTAAGTAATCAAGACAGTGTGGCACTTGGATAAGGATAGACATATAGATCAATGGAATAGAAATTAGAAACCCATGTGTCTCTGGTCAACTGATTTTGACAAGGGCACCAAGACCATTAAATGGGGAAATGAGTCTTTTGAATAGACAGTGCTGCAACAACTGGACAAGCCACCCACATATAAAGAATGGAATTGGAACCTTACCTTATACCATATACCAAAATTAACTTGAGTCAAAGACCTGAATGTAAGATCTAAAACTATAAAATTCTTTGGAGAATACATAGGGGTAGATCTTGATTTCTTAATTTGGCACTGAATTCTTATATAAGCCAGCAGTAGGAGACCTTCAAGATGGCAGAGGAGTAAGACATGGAGATCACCTTCCTCCCTCAGAAATACATCTATATGTGGAACAACTCCTACAGAACACCTATCGAATGCTGGCAGAAGACCTCAGACTTCCCAAAAGGCAAAAAACTTCCCACGTCCCTGGGTAGGGCAAAAGAAAAAAGGAAAAACAGGGACAAAAGAATAGGGAGGGAGCTGTGAAGGAGGAAAGAAAGGTTTCCACACACTAGGAAGCCCCTTCACTGGTGGAGATGGGGTGGGGGGAAGCTTCGGAGCCACAGAGGAGAGAGCAGCAGCAATAGGGGTACAGAGGGCAAAGTGGAGAGAATCCCACACAGATGATCGGTGCTAACCAGCACTCATCAGACTGAGAGGCTTGTCTGCTCACCTGCCGGGGCATATGGGGGCTGGGGGCTGAGGCTAAGGCTTCAGAGGTCAGATCCCAGGGAGTTCAGGCCTGGGGGTGGCTGCGTGAACAGCCTGAAGGGTGCTGGTGCACCACACCTAGCCAGGAGGGAGTCCAGGAAAGTCTGGACCTGCTTAAGAGGCAAGAGACCATTGTTTCAGGGTGAGCAAGGAGAGGGGATTCAGAGCACTGCCTAAACAAGCTCCAGAGACAGGTGTGAGCCGCCGCTATCAGCATGGACACCAGAGATGGGCATGAAGAACAGACACCCTCAGGAGACCTACACGCAGAGGCGGGGCTAAATCCAAACGTGAACCCCAGGAGCTGTGCGAACAAAGAAGAGAAAGGGAAATTTCTCCCAGCAGCCTCAGGAGCAGCAGATTAAATCTCTACAATCAACTTGATGTACCTTGCATCTGTGCAATACCTGAATAGACAACGAATCACCCCAAAGTTGAGGTGGTGGACTTGGTGTGATTTTCTCTGTATAGCTTTGCTTTTAACATTTGTCCTAGGGTTCTGTCTGTCCATTTTTTTTTGTTTGTTTTTTTGTTTCTGTTTTTTTTAGTATAGTATTTAGCACTTGTTATCATTGGTGGATTTGTTTTTTGGTTTGGTTCCTCTTTCTTTTTATTTTTAATTTTTAAATTTTTAATAATATTTTATTTTTTAATAACTTTATTTTATTTTGTCTTTTTCATTCTCTCTTTCTTGTTTTCTCCATTTTCTTCTGAGCCACGTGGCTGACAGGGTCTTGGTGCTCCAGCCAGGTGTCAGGCCTGTGCCTCTGAGGTGGGAGAGCTGAGTTCAGGACACTGGTCCACCAGAGACATCCTGGCTCCACATAATATCAAACTACGAAAGCTCTCCCAGAGATCTGCATCTCAGTGCTAAGACCCATCTCCACTCAACAACCATCAAGCTACAGTGCTGTACACCCTATGCCAAACAACTATTAAGACAGGAACACAACCCCACCCACTAGTAGAGAGGCTGCCCAAAATCATAGTAAGTACACAGACACCCTAAAACACACCACCAGATGCAATCCTGCCCACCAGAAGGACAGTATCCAGCCTCATCCACCAGGACACAGGCACCAGTCCCCTCCAAGGGGAAGCCTACACAACCCACTAAACCACCCTTAGCCACTGAGGGCAGACACCAAAAACAACGGGAACTACAAACCTGCAGCCTATGAAAAGGAGACCCCAAACACAGTAAGTTAAGCAAAATGAGAAGACAGAGAAACAGCAGATGAAAGAGCAAGGTAAAAGCCCACCAGACCAAACAAATAAATAGGAAATAGGCAGTCTACCTGAAAAAGAATTCAGGGTAATGATAGTAAACATGATCCAAAATCTTGGAAATAGAATGGAGAAAATACAAGAAATGTTTAACAAAGACCTAGAAGAACTAAAGACCAAACAACGATGAACAACACAATAAATTAAATAAAAAATTCTTTAGAAGGAATCAGTAGCAGAATAAATGAGGGAGAAGAACGGATAAGTGACCTGGAAGATAAAATACTGGAAATAACTACCACAGAGCAGAATAAAGAAAAAAGAATGAAAAGAACTGAGGACAATCTGAGACACCTCTGGGACAATATTAAAGGCACCAACATTCGAATTATATAGGTCCCAGAAGAAGAAAAGAAAAAGAAAGGGACTGAGAAAATATTTGAAGAGATTATAGTTGAACACTTCCCTAATATTGGGAAGGAAATGGTTAATCAAGTCTAGGAAGCGCAGAGAGTCCCATACAGAATAAATCCAGGGAGAATCACACCAAGACACATATTAATCAAACTATCAAAAATTGAATACAAAGAAAACATATTAAAAGCAACAAGGAAAGAACAACAAATAACATACAAGAGAATCCCCATAAGGTTAACAGGTGATCTTTCAGCAGAACTCTGCAAGACAGAAGGGACTGGCAAGACATATTTAAAGTAATGAAAGGGAAAAACCTGCAACCGAGATTACTCCACCCAGCAAGGATCTCAGTCCGATTCGACGAAGAAATTAAAACCTTTACAGACAAGCAAAAGCTAAGAGAATTCAGCACCACCAAACCAAATTTACAACAAATGCTAAAGGAACTTATCTAAGCAGGAAACACAAGAGAAGGAAAAGGCCTACAATAACAAACCCAAAAGAATTAAGAAAATGGTAATAGGAACATACATATCGATAATTACCTTAAACGTAAATGGATTATATGCTCTAACCAAAAGACATAGACTGGCTGAATGGATCCAAAAAACAAGACCTGTATATATGCTGTCTACAAGAGACCCACTTCAGACCTGGGGACACGTACATACTGAAAGTGAGGGGATGGGAAAAGATATTCCATGTAAATGGAAATCAAAAGAAAGCTGGAGTAGCAATTCTCATATCAGACGAAATAGACTTTAAAATAAAGACTATTAGAAGAGACAAAGAAGGACACTGTATAATGATCAAGGGATCAATCCAAGAAGAGGATATAACAATTGTAAATATTCATGCATCCAACATAGGAGCACCTCATTACCTAAGGCAAATGCTAACAGCCATAAAAGGGGAAATCAACAGTAACACAATCATGGTAGGGGACTTTAACACCCCACGTTCACCAATGGACAGATCCTCCAATTTGAAAATAAATAAGGAAACACAAGCTTTAAATGATATATTAAACAAGATGGACTTAATTGATATAGGATATTCCATCGAAAAACAACAGAATACACTTTCTCCTCAAGTGCTCATGGAACATTCTCCAGGATTGATCATATCTTGGGTCACAAATCAAGCCTTGGTAAAACTAAAATCATTTCAAGTATGTTTTCTGACCACAACGCTATGAGACTTGATATCAATTATAGGGAACAAACTGTAAAAAATACAAACACATGCAGGCTAAACAATACACTACTAAATAACCAAGAGATTACTGAAAAAATCAAAGAGGAAATCAAAAAATACCTAGAAACAAATGACAATGAAAACATGACAACCCAAAACCTATGGAATGCAGCAAAAGCAGTTCTAAGAGGGAAGTTTATAGCAATACATTCCTACCTCAAGAAACAACAAATATCTCAAATAAACAACCCAACCTTACACCTAAAGCAATTAGAGAAAGAAGAACAAACAAACAAAAAACCCAAAAGTTAGCAGAAGGAAAGAAATCATAAAGATCAGATCTGACATAAATGAAAAAGAAACGATAGCAAAGATCAATAAAAATAAAACCTGGTTCTTTGAGAAGATAAACAATATTGATAAACCATTAGCCACACTCATCAAGAAAAAAAGGGAGAAGACTCAAATCAATAGAATTAGAAATGAAAAAGGAGAAGTAACAACTGACACTGCAGAAATACAAAGGATCATGAGAGATTACTACAGGCAACTATATGCCAATAAAATGGACAACCTGGAAGAAATGGACAAATTCTTAGAAAAGCACAAACTTCTGAGACTGAGCCAAAAGAAATAGAAAATATAAACAGACCAGTCATAAGCACTGAAATTGAGACTGTGATTTAAAAATCTTCCAACAAACAAAAGCCCAGGACCAGATGGCTTCACAGGCGAATTCTATCAAATATTTAGAGAAGAGCTAACACCTATCCTTCTCAAACTCTTCCAAAATACAGAGGAGGGAGGAACACTCCCAAACTCATTCTACGAGGCCACCATCACCCTGATACCAAAACCAGACAAGGATGTCACAAAGAAAGAAAACTACAGGCCAATATCACTGATGAACATAGATGCAAAAATCCTCAACAAAATACTAGCAAACAGAATCCAACAGCACATTAAAAGGATCATAAACTGTGATCAGGTGGGGTTTATCCCAGGAAGGCAAGGATTCTTCAATATACACAAATCAGTAAATGTGATACACCATATTAACAAATTGAAGGATAAAAACCATATGATCTGGGGAGGGGGAAGGGTAAGCTGTGACGAAGTGAGAAAGTGGCATGGACATATATACACTACCAAACGTAAAATAGCTAGCTAGGGGGAAGCAGCTGCATAGCACAGGGAGATCAGCTCGCTGCTTTGCGACTACCTAGAGGGGTGGTATAGGGAGGATGGGAGGGCGATGCAAGAGGGAGGGGATATGGGGATATATGTATACATATAGCTGAATCACTTTGTTATACAGCAGAAACTAACACAACCATGATACTATACACAGAGATTCCTAAAGATGCTACCAGAAAACTGCTAGAGCTAATCAATGAATTTGGTAAAGTAGCAGGATACAAAATTAATGCACAGAAATTTCTTGCATTCCTATACACTAATTATGAAAAATCTGAAAGTGAAATTATGGAAACACTCCCATTTACCTTTGCAACAAAAAGAATAAAATACCTAGGAATAAACCTACCTAAGGAGGCAAAAGACTTGTATGCAGAAAACTGTAAGACACTCATGAAAGAAATTAAAGATGATACAAATAGATGGAGAGATATACCATGTTCTTGGATTGGAAGAATCAACATTGTGAAAATGACTATACTACAAAAAGCAATCTACAGATTCAGTGCAATCCCTGTCAAACTACCAATGGCATGTTTCACAGAACTAGAATAAAAAATTTCACAATTTGTATGGAAACACAAAAGACCCCAAATAGCCAAAGCAATCTTGAGAAATAAAACCGGAGCTGAATGAATCAGGCTCCTGGACTTCAGACTATATTACAAAGCTACAGTAATCAAGACAGTATGGTACTGGCACAAAAACAGAAATATAGATCAATGGAACAGGAAAGAAAGCCCAGAGATAAACACACGCACATATGGTCACCTTATTTTTGATAAAGGAGGCAAGAATATACAATGGAGAAAAGACAGCTTCTTCAATAAGTGGTGCTGGGAAAACTGGACAGCTACATGTAAAAGAATAAAATTAGAACACTCCCTGACACCATACACAAAAATAATCTCAGGGCTTCCCTGGTGGCGCAGTGGTTGGGAGTCTGCCTGCCGATGCAGGGGACAAGGGTTCGTGCCCCGGTCCGGGAAGATCCCACATGCCGCGGAGCGGCTGGACCCGTGAGCCATGACCGCTGAGCCTGCACGTCCAGAGCCTGTGCTCCGCAACGGGAGAGGCCACAACAGTGAGGGGCCCACGTACCATAAAAAAAAAAAAAAAAAATCTCAGAATGGATTAAATCCTCAATCTGAGGCCAGACACTATAAATCTCTTAGAGGAAAACATAGGCAGAACACTCTATGTCATAAATCACAGGAAGATCCTTTTTGACCCACCTTCTAGAGAAATAGAAATAAACAAATGGAACCTAAACAAAACAAAAATAAACAAATGGAACCTAATGAAACTTAAAAGCTTTTGCACAGCAAAGGAAAACATAAACAAGAGGAAAGGACACCTCTCAGAGTGGGAGAAACTATTTGCAAATGAAGCAACTGACAAAGGATTAATCTCCAGAATTTGCAAGCAGCTCATGCAGCTCAATATCAGAAAAACAAACAACCCAATCCAAAAATGGGCGGAAGACCTAAATAGACATTTCTTCAAAGAAGATATACAGATTGCCAACAAACACATGAAAGGTTGCTCAACATCACTAATGATTAGAGAAATGCACATCAAAACTACAATGAGGTATCACCTCACACCAGTCAGAATGGCCATCATCAAAAAATCTACAAACAATAAATGCTGGAGAGGGTATGGAGGAAAGGGAACCCTCTTGCACTCTTGGTGGGAATGTAAATTGATACAGCCACTGTGGAGAACATAATGGAGGTTCCTTAAAAAACTAAAAATAGAACTACCATACAACCCAGCAATCCCTCTACTGGGCATACACCCTGAGAAAACCATAATTCAAAAAGAGTCATGTACCACAAAGTTCATTACAGCTCTATTTACAATAGCCAGGACATGGAAGCAACGTAAGTGTCCATCGACAGATGAGTAGCTAAAGAAGATGTGGCACATATATACAATGGAATATTACTCAGCCATAAAAAGAAATGAAATTGAGTTATTTGTAATGAGGTGGATGGGCCTAGAGTCTGTCATACAGAGTGAAGTAAGTCAGAAAGAGAAAAATACCGTATGCTAACACCTATATGTGGAATCCTAAAAAAAAATGGTTCTCATGAACCTGGGGACAGGATAGCAATAAAGACGCAGACATGGAGAATCGACTTTTGGGCACAGGGAGGGGAAGGGTAAGCTGGAACAAAGTCAGAGAGTGGCATGGACATATATACACTACCAAATGTAAAATAGATAGCTAGTGGGAAGCAGCCACATAGTACAGGGAGATTAGGTCAGAGCTTTGTGACCACCTAGAGGGCTGGGATATGGAGGGTGGGAAGGAGATGTAAGAGGTAGGAGATACGGGGATATATGTATATGTATAGCTAATTCACTTTGTTATGAAGCAGAAACTAACACACCCTTGTAAAGCAATTATACTCCAATAAAGATATAAAAAAAAAAAAAAGGACACCAGTAGCATGAGCAGCAAAAGAAAAAAAATATATAAATTAAACTTCATCAAAATTAAAAACTTGTGCTTCAAAGAACACTATCTAGAAAGTGAAATGACAGCACACAGATAAGAGAAAATAATTGTGAATCATGTATCTGATAAGAGACTTATATCTATAATATATAAAGAACTCTTACATCTCAATAACAAAAAGTTGAATACCCAATTCAAAAATGAGGAAAGGTTCCGAATAGATATTTCTCCTTAGAAAATATACAAATGGCCAATAAGCACATGGGAAAGTGCTTGACATCATTGCTGATCAAGGAAATGCAAATCAAAACCACAATGAACTACCACTCCCCATCCACTAGGATAGCTAAAATCAAAAGGTGAGATTAATAATAAGTGTTGAAGAAGATGTAAAGTAATCATAACCCTTGTTCCTTGCTGGTTGGATTGTAAAATGTTTCCACTTTGGAAAATAGTCTGGCAGTTCCTCAAATGGTTAAACATAGAGTTATCATATGACCTAGAAATTCCACTCCTAGGTAAATTTCCAAGAGAAATGAAAGCACGTGGTCAAACAAAGACTTGCACATTAATGTTTATAGCAACATTATTTATAGAAGCCAAAAGGTGGGAACAACCAAAATGTCCATCATTGGAAAAATAAACAAAATATAGTATATTCATGCAATGAATTATTATTCATCCATAAAAAGGAATAAAGTATTGATGCATGCTACAATATAGATGAACCTTAAAAGCACTATACTAAGTGAAAGAAGCAAATCACAAAAGGTGACATATCATATGATTCCATTTATATGAAATATCCAGAATATGGAAATTTATAGATATTGAAAGTAGATCAGTAATTGCTGGGGAGAGAGTGAGACAAAGAGATTTGGAGATTAGGGACTAAGGGGACAATATGTAAAGGATACAGGGTATCTTTTAGAGGAGATGAAAATGTTCTAACATTTAATATGGTAATTGTGCACATATCTGTGAGTATACTGAAAACATTGAATTGTGTATTTTAAATGGGTGAATTGTATGGTATGTGAATTATATTTCAATAAAGCTGTACAAAAAAAAGTCTCTGTCCCAGGAGTGGTGGTTTAAATACTTTCTCAAAGGATGTAATGTAATATTTTCGTGTAGAATCTCCGTAAATGGACAAAAGTATGATCAGCTTCCTCTTATCTTCCTTCAAGCCATCTTTGATTCATTATGGACAAGAGCCACTTCCAAAGCAGATCAGGTCTTCATTCCCATTAGCATTTGGCCTTTGGTCAATTTACAGCACAAAAAGAGCTTTCTTTGGCAGACAGCTTTAGACCACCAACAAATTCACCTACGAGGTTGAGCAAATATCATTGTGGTTTTCACAATTTTTTTTATTAGGGTGATATTTTTATATAACGAGTGCTTTTTCAAAATGATTTCAATGTTGAGACACATGATCTTGATCAAGATTTAGAACTTTTTAAAACTCTAACCTTGTAAATATGATTTCAAGTGTCATAGCTAAGTTAGGCCAGAGCTCAGATTTATTATCCATTTGGAAAAGATTTCAAATTCTTTCTCCATTTCCTCTCAATAAACCAATACATTCCTTTTTCTGTTCTCTATTTTGAACACATAAATATTAAATAACTCATATTGAAAATGATCATTCTGTTTGCTCAAATTCTCTTTGAAGACTGCAGTGTTAGCAACAAAAGCCATGTCTGATACGTGTATCTGTGTTTATTTGAATCTACCTTACCAAATAAAACTTATCTTATTTCAAAGTCAAATGAAATCTAACATTTGTGCATTAGTAAGGGTCCTAACAGGAGACAGATTAAACACTCAAGTAAGGTTACCTTGAGGTGGGTTTATTCACAAAGGACTTATTACAAAGTACTTTGGGTAGGACTATGAGATCACATGCAGTGAAGCTGTTACCACCTAGACCTCAATGGATAAAGGGAGGAAAAAGGAAAAGGAAAGTGGGAAAAAAATGATGGAGAATCAGCTGCCTTGAGAGGAGCATAACTTTCTGTCAAGGCTCAGTCCACCTGGCAAACTTGTGGTGACTTCACAAGGAGAGAAGGAAATTGATAACTTCAACTATAAATGGAAATTTTCGTATGTCTATACATGGAGGAGTGATGCCATTTTTAAAGACTTGTGTATACATTTCTTTTAGCTTATTTTGAGATCTGTTTTGCTGTTTTCCATTTATGTTCTAGCCAGATCTTTTGGAATTTCCCCTGTGACCTCATCATAGACTATTTTTCTTCCAGTTTTATTGAGATATAATTGACATGTAGCACTTTACATGTTTAAGGTGTACAGCATAATGATTTGACTTACATCATGAGATGATTATCACAGCAAGTTCAGTGAACATATCTCATATAGATAAAAATTAAAGAAATAGGAAAAATTTTTTTCCTTGTGATGAGAACTCTTAGGGTTCAGTCCCTTAACTTTCATATTGATACATAACATACAGCAGTGTTAATTACCTTTATCATATTGTACATTACATCCCTAGTATTTATTTATTTTATAACTGTATCATCCAGTTCCACCTCGCTGACCCACTACCTCTGGTAGCAGTGAATCTGATCTCTTTGAGTTGTTTGTTTTTGAAGTATAATTTACTACAACACTGTGTTAGTTCCTGTTACATAGTAATTTGGTATTTCTATACATTTCAAAATGAGCACCAGGATAAGTCTAGTTACCATCCGTCAACCTACAAACATATTACATAAGTACTGGCTATATTCCCCACACTGTACATTTCATACTCATGACATTTATTTTGCAACTAGAAGTTTGTATCTCTTTATCTTGCTCACATATTTCTCTTCTTCCCCCACTTCCAGCCCCTTTGGCAACTAGCTGTTTGTTCTTTGTATCTATGAGTCTGTTTCTGTTTTGTCATATTTGTTCATTTGTTTTGGTTTTCAGATTCCATGTGTAAGTGAAATCATACAGTATTTGTCTTTCTCTGTCTGACTTATTTCACTTAGCATAATTCCCTGTAGGTCTGTCCATTGTTGCTGTAAATGGCAAGATTTCATTCTTTTTTATGGCTGAGTAATAGTCCGTTATATATATATACCACCTCTTCTTTATCCATTCATCTACAGATGGGCACTTAGATTGTTTCCATATCTTGGCTACTGTAAATAATGCTACAGTGAACATAATGGTGCACATATCTTTTCTAATTAGCATTATCAATTTCTTTGAATAAATATCTAGGAGTGGAATTGCTGGCTCATATAATAGTTCTATTTTTAATTTTTTGTGGAATTTCCATACTGTTTTCTCTAGTGGATGCACCAATTTACATTCCCACCAACAATATGTGAAGTTTCCCTTCTCTCCACATCCTGGCCAAGACTTGTTATTTGTTGTCTTTTTGATAGTAGCCACTCTGATAGGTGTCGGATGATAATCTCATTTTGGTTGTTTTTTTTTTTGCGGTACGCGGGCCTCTCACTGTTGTGGCCTCTCCCATTGTGGAGCAACAGGCTCCGGACGTGCAGGATCAGCGGCCATGGCTTACGGGCCCAGCTGCTCCACAGCACGTGGGATCTTCCTGGACTGGGGCACGAACCCGTGTCCCCTGCATCGGCAGGTGGACTCCCAACAACTGCGCCACCAGGGAAGCCCCAGCTTTCTTCTTCTTTATCGAGATTGTTTTGGCTATGTTCCAGTTCTTTTGTGTTTCTGTACAAATTTTAGAATTATTTGTTCTAGTTCTGTGGGAAAATGCCATTGGTATTTTGATAAAGATTGCACTGAGTCTCTGGATCATCTTGGGTAGTATGATTATTTTAACAATATTAATTCTTCCAGCTCATGAGCACAGTATACCTTTCCATCTGTTTGTGTTCTCTTTAATGTCTTTCATCAGTGTCTTATAGTTTTCCAAGTACAGTTCTTTTGCCTCCATTGTTAGATTTATTCCTAGGTATTTTATTCTTTTTGATACGATTATAAATGGAATTGTTTCCTTAATTTCTCTTTCTGATAGTGCATTGTTAATATATTGAAATGCAACATATTTCTTTGTATTAATTTTGTATCTTACAACTTTACCAAATTCGTTGATGAGTTCTAGTAGTTTTTTTTTGGTGGCATCTTTAGGATTTACTATGTATGGTATCATATCATCTGCAAACAGTGACAGTTATAGTTCTGCCTTTCCAGTTTGGATTTTTGTTATTTGTTTTTCTTGTCTGGTTGCTGTGGCTAGAATTTCCAATACTCTGTTGAATAAAAGTAGTGAAAATAGGTATTCTTGTCTTGTTACTAATCTTAGACAAAATGCTTTCAGCTTTTCACTGCTCAGTATAATGTTAGCTGTGGGCTTGCCATATATGGCCTTTACCATGTTGAGATATGTTCCCCACCCACCCACTTTGTTGAGAGGCTTTATCATAAATGGATCTTAAATTTTGTCAAAAGTTTTTCCCACATTTATTGAGATGATTATATGGTTTTTGTTCTTCAATTTGTTAATATCCTCTATCACATTGATTGATTTGCAGATTGAAAAATCTCTTCAGCTTTAGTGATTTCCACTATTATGCTTCCCGTTCACTGATCCATTCCTCTGTACCATCTAATCTACTCATGATTTCTTCTAGTGTATTTTGTATTTCAGTTACTGTATTCTTCAGCTCTGTTGGTTCTTCTTTATATTTTCAAACTCTTTGTTAAAAACTTCTGACTTCTTACTCTGTTCAGCCATTCTTCTCCCAAGCTCTTTGAACATCTTTATGATCATTACCTTGAACTCTTCTTTGGGTAGACTGCTTATCTCCACTTCACTTAGTTCTTCTATACTTTTATCTTGTTCCTAAACTTGGAATATAGTCCCCTGTTACCTCATTTTGCTTGATTTACTGTTTTTATTTCTATGCATTTGGTAATTTGGTTATGTTTCCTGATCATGAAGAAGTGGACTTTTGTAGGGTATGTCTTTTGCATCCCAGCAGTGCATTCCCCTCTTGTCACCAGAGCTGCATGCTCTAGGAGTGCCCCCTATGTGGGCTGCATGGGCCCTTCTGTTATAGCACGCTGACTACTGTGGTCAGTCAGATAAGCATGGCTGGCCTCTGGTCTGGGTGGTTGCCATACCCTACCTTGTGTGGAGGCTGTCTGGCAACTGGTGGGTGAGGAAGTCTGTGGAGCCCCAGGGGTTCCTGGGGCTAGTGCTGGTGCATTAGTGGGTGCAACTGGGTCCTGAGGTGGGTGGTTGCAGAGCTGGATGTCGCAGATCTAGTGTTGACCTGCTGGTTAGCAGGCCAGTTCCCGACATGGCTGGCTGCAGGGTCCAGGTTGTCCCAAAGCTGGTATTGGCCCACTGGTGAGTGGGGCCAGATCCTGGACCTGGAGCAGGGTCCAAGGTGTCTCACAGCTGATGTTGGCCTGCTGGTGTGTAGGGCCTGGGCTCTGGGGTCCAGGGTTCATCCTGGCTTGATGGTAGGTGGGCCTGTGTTCTCATCCAGCTTGCTGCTTGGCCTGAGTTGTCCCAGTACTGGTGTAGAAAGGCTGGTGGGTGGGGGCCAGGCCCAGTACTAATAAGCTAGAAGAGGATTTTAAAATGGAACTTGCTAGCTCCATTGTCTTCATGGTAGAACAGGCTCCTCAAAACAGCTGCCACCATGGTCTGTGTCCCCAAGATGAGCTTCACTTGCCTCCTGCCTTTCCTAGAGGCTTTCCAAGATCAGCAGGTGGATCTGACCCAGGCTGTTTTCACATTACTGCTTTTGTCCTGGGTCTTGGAGCATGTGAGATTTTGTGTGCATCCTTTAAGAATGGAGTCGCAATTTCCTACAGACCTCTAGCTCTCCCAAAAAGTACACCCCACTGGCCTTCAAAGCCAAACTTTCTGGGGTCTTTTCTTCCCAGTGCAGAACCCCTGGGCTGGGGAGCCCAGTGTGGGCTCTCTCCTTGGGGAGAACCTGTGCAGTTATAATTATCCTCACGTTTGTGGGTCGCCCACCCCCAGGTATGGGTCTTGACTTTAGCATATCTCTTTCTCCTACTCATCTCGCCGTGCTTCCTTCTTTATATCTTTAGTTGTAGCAGGTCTTTTCTGCTTTTCAAGTCTTTCTCATCAATAGTTACTCTGCAAATAGTTGTAATTTGGGTGTTCCAGTGGGATGAGGTGAGCTCATGATCTTCCTACTTCACCATCTTTACCACTCTTTTCCCACTCAGCAGAGTACTGTGTGATGATAAATTTTTCAGTGCTGCATGTAAAAATAGATCTTTTCTAGGTTCTTGAGGCACCTGAATTTCTTGACTCCTGGCACCCTTCTTCTCACTCTGATACTCTCATCATAGACTTTTATATAAACCTGGTATGTTTAATCATTTCAGAAGTTGATAGTGGTCACAAAAGATTTGTAAATACTTTAGACTGCTAGTCCAGATTAACAACAAAGAATATTTGTGATATTGCTTTTCTTATAGGTTAATGAAAATGGGAAAAGTGAAATTGTAGAGATTGCAACTGGAGTACAAGCTTCAGAGATTTGGTGTCTAGAAAAAAAATCCATATTACAAGGAAGCAAACAAAAATCCAAGCATTAAATTTAATTAAGGTAGAGAAAATCAGTGGACAGTTGCTCACAATTATTAAAATTATTACTGGAAAAGATGATATTATTTATAAATAAAACTTTGAATTATTCTCACTTTTTAAAATTTAATATCCAGATATAGTACTTTAGAATCCTCCCATATATCCTTTAGAAATACAATGTGCTTTGTATCTGTAAGTTGCCTTAGAGACCCTCTAGCCTTTTCTCTTGTTGTTTGATGCATACGTTGGAATGTAAAGAGAAAAATGACTTTCTCAACCCCTTCAAGTTCTCATTCAGTGGACAAGATGAAATAAGAATCTAGGTTAGAGGTTCAGAAGAATTTTTTTATATAATACGTTGTGTGATTTTTTTAATTAAATGTAATATTTAAAATTGATAAAATGTATAGAAAACATGTAGTTTTGAAAAGTAACACAGTATCATTCATAATTCCATCTTTCAAAGGTAACCATGACCAAAACATTGGTACAAATCCTTCAAATTATTTTCTGAACATACACCTCCCTCCCCAGGCCCCTCCCCCACATGCTCATTGATGAAAGTGGTAACATACTGTCTGTAATTTCATAACCACCTTTTTCATTCTATAATTTGTGTTTATAATAATATTTTAAGCAAAATTTTTCACTCATGACATAACCAATACACTAGCATAAGCTTAAAGTCCAAAAAGTATCAGGCATGGCTGAGATTTGAGTAATATTCACCATATTTTACCAATGTCATTCTATTTTTTTCCTAAACACATTCCTTACCTTCAACTTCCAACCTGATTAAAAAGGTAAAGGAAAAAAATCAAAATTGTCCCCTTATTATTCTTTCCCATCATTGCATGTTGTTCATTTCCTTCATAGTATTGATTATAATCTGTTATCCTCATTAGACAGTAAAGCCCCGGAAGGCAGGAATGGTATCTAATTGTTTTCAACCATTTAAAGTCCTAGTACAAGGCTTGACACATAGTAAGAGCTTGGTAACTATTTGTGAGTGAATCTGCAAATCAGTCTGCTTAAAGAAATAATATCCAGGCCATATGTACACAGTGGCACACTTACAGAGAAAACAAGCTTAGCATTGTATAAACAAATATGTTTGAAAATGTTTGACTTTTGTGAATAAAATATAGGCCTTCCGAGTATTTTTTTCATATATATATATGATTTCAGTACACAGAGAAGTAACATTAATACTAATCGTATTAGATAAGACCTCAAATCCAAAATCAGAATGCCTGCTTGCAAATCCCAGCTCCACTATTAATTAACTAGGCCAGTTAATTAACTCTACCTCAGTTTTCTCATCTGTAAAATGGAGATACTAGTACCCTCTTTACAGGACTATTTGAGGATTAAATGAGGTAAAATATATAAAACAGTTGCACTTATTAAATGTTCTAAATAGTAATGATTATATTGTTATCATTACCATCCTTATTATTGTGGGCTCATCTGCGTGCATAGACTGCTGTGGAATTTGAGAGAAAGGAGATGTGCATATAAGAGATGGAAGAGAAAGAATACTAACATTTATGCTTACCATGGGCCTGCACTTTGTGAGGTGTTCTTAATGTATTATCCATATTTTACTCTTGAGAAAAATGTGTCTCAGAACTTTAATTTTCTCCTGGGTTTGTCACTAACCAACTTGTCACGCATGCATACTGATACTACAGGTTCCTCTCTTAATGAAGTTGTTTTTATTTGCCCTAACCTGCAGTATTCTTTTTGTTTTCCCTGTGAGAAAAATCTCACTGCATCCCTCAGCCACCAAACAAGTGTCCACATTTTCCTCAAGACTCCACTCCACTAGTACCTCTCATCATAATCATTGCCTTCATGCTTTTGTTTTATCATTTGCCATCATAGTGAGGGTAGGTGTTTATAGATCAACTCCTCCATTTCACCGTGAACTCCTTCGACTGGATTAGCAGCATTCTTGCACTGGGATAGTGATTATTAAGTGTTGAGTGGGAGGAAGAGCAAAGGAGCGCGAGCGAGAGGGTGGGAGACATAAATGGAAGCCAAGACAGTACTATGTGACGCTAAAACCTATGAAGAAGTCGACAGACTTTTCTCTCAACTTCATGCTGTGTTTCCTTAGTTCTTACGAATTTAAAGTTAGTTTAGGTGAGGATAAAGAAGCAGTTCTTTCACTTAATCTTCTCGGTATTTTCAGATTTGTGCTACGTTCTTGCAGGTAGAACCATGTACCACATTTGAAATTTCATTGTTTTGTTTTAATAATGTGATAGAAGAGTGCAAAATAGAAGGAAAAAAACAGATTTTGAGAAAAATATTTCTAACTAATAGAGTAAAATGTGTTTGTTGCAGAAAAGGGAAGAACAAAGAAATTAAAATAACTACTGATAAAATAAGAAATATGTACTGATCCTACTACCCAGAAATAACTGCCATGTAGCGTTTCCATATGTGTTCTTCCTGTACTTCTTTTTTTTGTTTGTATTAAATGTACAACCGGGCTTCCCTGGTGGCGCAGTGGTTGAGAGTCCGCCTGCCGATGAGGGGGACACGGGTTCGTGCCCCGGTCCGGGAGGATCCCGCATGCCGCGGAGCGGCTGGGCCCGTGGGCCATGGCCGCTGAGCCTGTGCATCTGGAGCCTGTGCTCCGCGACGGGAGAGGCCACAACAGTGAGAGGCCCGCGTACCGCAAAAAAAAAAAAAAAAAAGTTAAATGTACAACCAAAACACATTTTTTATTTCTTATTTCCAAAACATGAAATAATAAATTTCTTTGAAAACATGAATTCGAAATAGCATATTGCATTTGATTTCATAAATGGATGAACATCCCCCAAACAACACTGACATATTTGAGAAAGCGAAAAGCTATGTTTGCTGTAGAAAATGATGACAAGAATGGCAACGGATAGAGCTAGAGAGGTGAGCAGGGAGAAGAAAATATGAGGCCATGTTGGCCCTGTCAAGTGTTTGGAGTTTTGTCCTAAGGATAATCAGAAAGACTGAGTGTGTTTAAGCAGGGAAGCGATGTGATCAGATCTGCATTCTGCATTTGAGGGAGACCGATTGATGCGAGGCTACCAGTTAGGAAGCTATTACAGTTACTTTGGACTAGGATGGTGGTATCAGAGAACAAAAGTAAAAACAGTATCAGGAGTAACTGGGAAGGAGCAAATGGAAAGAGAGAAGGGGAGAGAAACATGTACCATCTCACTATACTAATAACCAAGGAAACACAAACTACAACAGTGAGATACCGTTTTTCTCCTGTTTGGAAATAAACTGTAAGCTATAAATCATTGGCTACAATACGGGGACGATTGTATTCTCCATACCCTTATGATGAGAATATAAACTATATAGCCATTGCCACCATTTTATAAAAATGCTGGTGGAAGACACAAGAATCCTGAATTACAGATGAAGTATAGTTTTATACTCATAACAATAGAGTAGCCAGAACATCGGCAGCTTTGCATTGGTTTCCCAAGTCCTTCCCACAGGACAACTCAGAGAAGGCCGGGTAACATTTGCCCACGCAATGAGTTACATTATAGGGAAGAACTCTGAGCTTAGGGAAAGCATTATTATACTGTAGGGTAAGCATGCCTTCCTTTTGCTCTGGAGGGAGACATGTTAGCTTCCAAGAATGTTCACTATTTATGCTTGAAAAGATAGCGCAGAACAAAACAGAAATTGGGAAATCTGAAAAGAATTGTCTCCCAACACTACTTGGGAGTATTATCTCTATTCTTCAACCTTGAGAAACACTCATATAAGGAGTCATGTACAATGATACTCGTTGCAGCATTATAATTGAAAAAGGAGAAAGCCTGAGTTTAGACGGAAGAAAGTCTAACAGTGGGACATTTATACTGTGGTATTTTGTGCATTAACTAAAATGAGACAAATCTTTATATACAAAAATAATTCCACAGGACGTGTTTTTGTCTGAATAAATCAAATTACAGAGTATGTTGTAATTTTTGTTTGGTAAAAAACTGACATACAAACTAATCATATATTTGAAATTGAACTGGTACATACATGAATACATAAAAGAATAGACAAAAGATTTAGATGAATATACACCAAATTCATACAATTTTACCTTTAGATAAAGAAAAAGATGGACAAATATTGGAAGTAATGGACATTTTTGCCATTTTTTATAAAGTACATATTCATGTATAACTTGTTTAATTTATGAAAGTTAGCTGACAAGTCTTGGTAATTGTTAGATTTGAGGAAGGAGAAAGACAGGTGTCAAAACCCAGCTTAAGTTATCTGGCTTAATTAATTGGGTGGATGGTAGTGAAATTTGGAAGAATTGAAGACTTTAGAAAAGAAATAAGTATTTGGGGGGGTAATGGGAATGATGAGTTAACTTCAGAAGTGTTGGGTTTGGAGTACTTATGAGTCATTCAAATTCAGATGCTGAATGACTAGTTTGTTGTTACGGCCTGAATTTTAGAAAACTGGAAATTAAAATGAGTAGGTCAGCTACAAAATGGTGGTAACTGAAGCCATGTTGGTGAATGAGAATCTCTAAAGAAAGAGTATAGTGAAAAGATGACTCAAGACAAAACCTTGCAGAATTCCATCCTTTAATTGTTAGAGGAAACAGGGAGAGAAAAGGCAACTAGGAATAAGTGGCCAGAGATGTAGGAAACAAAACAAAACGTGAGAGTGTGTTACAAAGCAGAGGCTAGGTGACTGCCTGAGAAATAGTAGTCATATATGTCAAATGCTGCAATGTCTCTATTAGGATGATGAAGTCCTTTGATTTTTAGCAGCATAAAGGATGACTTATGAAATCAACATGATGAATTTTAATGAAATGTTAAGGAAAACAGCCAGAGTTGAATGGTTTGAGAGGTGAGTAGGAGGGGAACAAGGTAAGGAAACTTACAAAAATGTTTAGTTGAAAAAGAGGAGAGCAGTGGTGAAAGGTGACAATTATAGGGAAACAAGCATCTATAGAGGTTTCTTTTAAGGAGAGAATCCTGAGTGGGTTAAAATTCAGATGGCAAGGAGTCCAGTGAAGAGAGAGAGAGAGTGCATGAAAATTCAAGTAAAGGTGAGGATACAATGCAGGTGTCAATGGGCTTGTTCTGTAAAGATAAAGAGCCCACAAATCTATTGCAACAGGAAACAAAGGGGAAAAGGTGGGTGCTGGTTTGTGTAGGCTCTAAAATGGTGGACTGTTGAAGCAGCCCCGCTAGTGACTTCTAGGTTCTCAGCAGTAGGTGGCATGGTCATTTCTTGAGGGTAAGTGAGATTTGAAGACTTGAAGAGAGGGACATACTCTGTGTGAAGCTCCGTGCTGTGGAGACTGTTGGATGGAGGATCTCCAGCATCCTCACCCCACCAACTGATTGATTCTGAAATGAGCTGTATGTAGAGACTCCGCATCGCGCCAAGTCACATTAAAACTCTCTTACGATTCTCACGACACGTTCAAATTCTGTTCTTTTCCTGGCAATAATACTTAGAGACAGAAATTTAAACAGAAGAGTTAACCTTCTCCAGATTATGCACATGGATGTGTATCTAACTAAACTGAAAGGCCACAAGCATCCGTCTTCCTGGAGTGCTGTCGGCTGAACAGTATCGTAGAATTGGCTGGCTGCCCTTGATCCTGAAAACAATTCCTGTTTGCCTTTGTGTTGAGTTAAAGAGTCAGGCGTTTGCCCCCGGTAATGGAGGCGTCTCTACTTTGTGCTTGGCCATTGCACCAGCAGATGTATCACATAAATACTCTAACGGATAGTGGTGGACTAGAAACGTAGGAGATAATCTGATGCAGGCAGATGCTAGCAGTCAAGATTATCAAGCTGTATTGAAATTTCCTTTGCACCTGGCACTGGAGGTGTTAGCCATGCCAGTTCAATCCCCCCAACACAGATGTTCTTGTTGTACCACTTTGTACGTATAACATTTAGGTTTCTGTTCAGCTTTGCCATACTACACATAAATACTGTAATCCAAAGACCACCCATTTATTAGTGCACCTGCATCTTCAACCAGATTTCTTTCATTCTTTTCAATGAATGCTCAACATTTTTTAAAAAATGAGACAGCTATAGGGTGAATAACCTTCTGTATCTGCCAGATAACTTAACAAAATGATGATGATGATGTTGATAATGATGATAAAAATAACAATACCAGATCTCTTCCCTACTAAGATAATAATAAAATAAAACGGTTACTAAGACATGGAAGTAAACTGAACTATGTATAAGCAAAGATATTTTATTAACTTTTTTAAGCTTTTATTTCTGATTAGTGAAGATAGATTATATAAATAGATTATTTTGTTCAGAGCTAAATTCTCCGTTTTTTTCTTCAAATGGGAGATTGGTAGAGCTTACCTCTTAAGGAGCGGATTTTCCTGTGTGTGAACCTCTGAAGCCCCCGTTTTAAATTAACAGGAGTGGGGCTCTGTGCAGCTGGAGACTGGATATGACCTCCTGAATACGGGATAAAAAAAACCTTTGGAGGGAGGCAAGATCATTACTCTAGAGAACAGACTTATGTAGTTGCTGTCCTACTGAAGTAGGGAAAGGGCATCAGAATGTTTGATCTTGTTTTTATAGTTGCAAGCTGTGTCTGTATCCTTCCAAATACCTAATTTTGAAATAACTCTCCATGAAAAGGAATTTCAATGCTACTTAATTTTGGTTTAGGGGGAGATGGAACTGCCTTTCATTACTCATTTGAAACAAATAAATGTTTAAACATGAGCTACATTTAAAAAATTGATGAGTGATGATGGTTTTTAGAGTTTTTTTCATCAGTAGTACTAGTTTCCCAGGTTTATATTCATGTCCTGCTTACTTCCCACTCTGCATATGGCCACAATTATATTCTGTCTGAGATTTATACATGCGCCCACGGAGAAAAAGGGAAACAATGCATTCCATTATATTACCCTGGTAATTTAGGAATTCATTGTGCAGAATATAGAGGCTATCAAGAAGCCAGCTAATTAAGGGATGAAGTGGAAAGAAGAGAATCCAAAAGGAAGAATGAAGAAGCAAAAGAAAGTAAATGAAAAAAATTAAAACTAGTCATATCCAGAAGGCTGTGAATGTCCTTTTGTTTATTTCTGACAACTCTTGGGGCACTAGGATAGGGCTGAACAAACACTAGCAGTGTATTCAGTGAATAGTTAGAGAATCAGGCTGGCTGCAGAGGTTACCTAGTAGTGCTGTATTCCAAAATTAAAGACATAAAGCTAGAATGCAGAAAAATGAAGAAGAAAGCAGTAAAAGCCAGTTTCCAAAATATTCTAAAATTAGTGCACCATTTCCGTTTAGAACTCTTTGATTCAATACAAAAATGCTGGCATATGTGTACACACAGGCAGAAAGAAACATGAATCCATAACTTAGAAGAAAGAAAGAAGAAGAAGAAGTATAAAGAGGAAGAAATCAGGGCTCTCTGGCAGTCGCTGTCATCCAGTAAAATGGATGGAAGATGCTTGAAGTAGAACTTGAACCTCCATTAATCCTTCCTGCCTCCTACTTCAAAAATGAGGATAAAATAGAATGTATTGTACTCCTTTATCCTAGACTAGTCTTTGTGCCTTTTGACTTTTTTAAGGCCTTCTAATACTGCACTCCCAGTCTAGAATCTAAAGTACTAATACTCACTATTCCTGTTCAACCCTTGGAATGCTTTCCTAGCTAAATGAAATGTTTTTATTGCTAATGATACTAGCAACTATTGAAGACCTGTCTTGTACCAAGCATGGTGCTTTTCTGAATATATTGTCTTATAGATATTTTTATTTCATTTTACAAACAAAGGGACAGGTGCTTGCAAAGTCACACAATTAGTAACTTAGGGAGCAGAAGTGTGGTCTCAGATTTCATAAGGTTTGAATGTTTAATCACTAAAAACCTTTACTAAGAAGATCATAGAGTGGAGTTTTACAAACAAAATTCTGTAGACATATTCAAGGATCACATGAGAAATTGTGTTGATAAGTCAAGTTGAAATTTTAAGAACACCAATTTTTTTTTTTGCGGTACGCGGGCCTCTCACTGTTGTGGCCTCTCCCATTGCAGAGCACAGGCTCCGGACGTGTAGGCCCAGCGGCCATGGCTCACGGGCCCAGCCGCTCCGCGGCATGTGGGATCTTCCCGGACTGGGGCACGAACCCGTGTCCCCTGCATCGGCAGGAGGACTCTCAACCACTGCGTCACCAAGGAAGCCCAAGAACACCAATTTTTAAAAATATTTTTTACTTTACTTTGAGGATATAGTATTGGGATGCATGTTTTTCTCCTTTTGTTCCACATTTACACTCTCACCCTAGTTCCCAAGTACAATAATGCAGTAGCACTAAAAAGTTGCCATCTCAGGATAAAATCATAGTCTTACTTTGACATATATATCAGGATTTTCAGTTGCAAACAACAGGATTCAGTCTAACTTGTGCAAGAAAGAAGGGATTTATTTAATGTTATTAGTAGCGCCAATGTCTCTCAAAAGGACAGAGAATCAGGCCTAAAAGCTGCACTGCCAGGAACCACAGGCAAAGTGCATCACCTAACTTTTCCACAGGGAACTTGACTGTCACTGCTTCTGTGTAGGAGTACAATGCCTTACCATAGAGATGAAGGAGGCAGGATGCTACACTCTGACACTCCTCCCACGGGAAACACTATCTCCATGCCAGCCTGGCCAGAGTCATTTCTGCCTGGCACCTCCTTCTTCAAGCCACTGCATTCCAAAGCAAAGCCTCACGTTGGTGCACCTGACTGGCGAAGCCCTTGTCACAGCCTGGTGGATCACATTGCGATGGGTCACATGCAGATCGATCATGTGCTGGTGGGTTACATGCTAATGAATCATATGCTGACTCCAAAGAAGGCAGGGCAAGTGAGCTTCTGCTGTCTGGTAAAGGCAGATTTTATATTCCCGAAACATAGGGAGATTACTTTAAAAGTGGTAGGAACAAAAAAGCACAACAAATGTCTTCAGCACCCATTAAGAGAAACAATATAAAAGGTTAATTAAAAGTTCTTGCCGGGGCTTCCCTGGTGGCGCAGTGGTTGAGAGTCCGCCTGCCGATGCAGGGGACACGGGTTTGTACCCCGGTCCAGGAAGATCCCACATGCCGCAGAGCGGCTGGGCCCGTGAGCCATGGCCACTAAGCCTGCGCGTCCGGAGCCTGTGCTCCGCAACAGGGGAGGCCACAACAGTGAGAGGCCCGCGTACCACAAAAAAAAAAAAAAAAAGTTCTTGGCAACACCTTTAATCTCCATCTCATACATTTTTACCCTAATATTTATGTTTTCTGTAAATATCTGTCTTTCTCTTAGTTGAGTATTTGCTAGTGACTGCTGTAGGTTGTACTTTACTTCTGTTGTCTTATAAAATTTAGTTACGCGTCAGAGATCTTGCTACAAAAATAGTTGAAAGAAGTGAATTTTATTCAGTATGAGATTTACTTGTATCTTAGAGTTTGCTGAACTTTAACATGTATTATATTATATGATCTTTGCAATAATCCAATAAGGCAAGCATGTTAAATGACATTATTTCCACTTTACAGATTGAAGAAACTGGATTTCAGAGGGGTCTCAGTGCCAAAAACCTGATTATGCTCTCTGCTACGTAAAATATTTCAGTGGAGGGCCAACAGCCCTTCAACATAAATTCAAACTCTTTAAGATAGTTTATAAAACCATGTGCCCAGCACTTGCTTACTTTCTAAACCTAATTTGCCTTTTCCCTCATAACCCTTGAACTTCCATGCTGCAGCCATATTGAACAATTTCTGAGTCATTTTAAGCATCAGGATTTATCTCACCTTTCTTTGTGCCCTTACACATGCTGTGGCTCTGCCTGAGACCACCATTGCCTATCTGTTCACCTGACTGAGTCTCATTCTCGGGTTGTTGCTGACACGTGAGTTCCTCTGGGAAATCTTCCCTTAAGGATTTCCCTTCCGACAAGCTACCTAATTAGCCCTGTCTTAATCCCTGTCACCTTTTCTCATTTGGTGTTTTAATGAACTGTTTGCCTGTATGGATTCCCCACACCACCTCCTCTCTTTATTAGGCTGGAATCTCTATGAGGACACATACCATGCCTTTCTAATTCATCCCAGAAATGCCGGCTCTTTAAGGAATTGACAGCTTTTATTTAGTACACACATTTTTCTTTTGAATATGTGCATTATTAAATTAATTATCACCTGGTTAGTATAAAATAGCAGGAATTACGTTATTCAAAGTCTATAGTTTTTCTTGCTTACATCTATCTGCCTATTCATCTCTCTGTCTGCATTCTGTAAAGTTTATACACAACATATTATTATTTGACTTGTCTGCCTGTATTTTGCCATTCCCAGTTTTACGGATATAGTAAGACTCTTCCCCATTCCAGCCTGGGACTTTTTACAATTAGCATTCTAAGCTCAGAAGGCAAAGACACAAATGGCAAGTGAGGCCAGAAGTGAAACACTCTGGGCAGGAACTTGTTTGAACTAGACAAGGAGATTTGCAAGATGGGCAGGTCAGCCCAGCGTTGCCGGATCTTCCAATCTTTCAAGAATCTGAGAATTACATGTTTATGTGGACTCTACTTATTTTCTAAAAAATGTTAACCAGAATGGAAGAAAAATATTTGCAAACTATGTGCCTGATTAAGAGTAAATATCCAAAATGTAGAAGGAAGTCCCACAACTCATTAGCAAAAACAGAACAAAAGTACAATAGGCATTTCTCCAATGAAAGTATATAAATGAAGAATAGGTATATGAAAAGGTGTTCAACATCGCTGATCATCAGGGAAATATGAATCAAAACCACAGTGACATATCACCTCGCACCTGTTAGGATGGCTATTCTTTTAAAAAAAGAAAGAAAAAAGTGTCGGTGAAGATGTGGAGAAAAGGCAGCCCTTGTAAACTGTTGATGGAAATATAAAAATTGGTGCAGCCACTATGGAAAACAGTATGGAAGTTCCTCAAAAATTAATAGAACTACCATGTGATCCAGCAATTCCACTTTGGGGTATATTTCTACAGGAATTGAAATTGGAATCTTGAAGCAGTATCTGTATTCTCATGTTCATTGCAGCCTTATTCACAATAGGGAAGACATGGAGGGAACCTAAATATTTATTAATGGATGAATGGATTAAGAAAATGTGGTATATACATACAGTGGAATATTGTTCGACCCTAAAAAGGAAGGAAATCCTGCTATTTGTGACAGTATGGATGGAATGGAAGACTTTATGCTAAGGGAAATAAGCCACGCAAAGAAGAACAAATACTGCATGATCCCACTTATATGAGGAATCTAAAATAGTCAAATTCATAGAAGTAGAGCATAGAAATGGGGTTACCAGGGACTGGAGGGGAAGGGAAACAGGTAGGTGTTGTTCAAAGGGTGCAAAGTTTCAGATGTACCAGAAGAATAACTCCTAGAGATCTAGCGTACGGCATAGAGCTTATAGTTAACTATACTGTATTGTATACTTTACAAGTTTGCTAAGAGAATAGATCTGAAGTGTTCTTATCACCAAAAAAGAGGGGAGGAAACTTTTGGAACTGATGGATGTTTGTGCCATAGATTGTGGTGATGGTTCCATGGGTGTATACTTATTTCCATACTCATCAAATTGTATACGTTAAAAATATACAGCTTCCATATGTCAATTACACTTCAACTGAGTGGTTTTTAAAAAAAAAAAAAAGAGGGCTTCACTGGTGGCGCAGTGGCTGAGAGTCCGCCTGCCGATGCAGGGGACACAGGTTTGTGCCCCGGTCCAGGAAGGCCCCACATGCCGCGGAGCGGCTGGGCCCATGAGCCATGGCTGCTGGGCCTACGCGTCCGGAGCCTGTGCTCCGCAACGGGAGAGGCCACAACAGTGAGAGGCCCACGTACCGCAAAAAAAAAAAAAAAAAATTGAGAGATTAATAAAAGATGTTAGCAACAATTAAAAATTTTAGAACATGTTATAGTACGAGTCAAACAAGTCTGTGTAGCAGATTCAGCCCTCTGGCCAACAATTTGTGACTTTTGCTCTCTGAAGAGATAATATGAGATGTTCCAAAGAAAGAGGAACTTTTAGGGGAAAGGAAAGAGAGAGGAGAGGTTCTGCTAGGCCAGCCAGGGGAAAAGGTTGCTGTGGGTGTGTCCTAAGAACAGTATAGCACCACAGTCGGCTCCCTGGAAGAGTCCTGAGAAGGTGGTAAGATATCCTCAGATGGAAGAGCTGGGAAAAAGCCCCAGAACAAGTCTCCACAAGTTTCCTCAGTCCCACATGTTCATGGCATCAGAATGCAAACATGTACACTGTGAATAACAGTGGCAAGATGACACTGAGAGGCTGTTTTCAAATTTTCCTGGCTATTATACAACCTTTAAAGAGGAAATTGTTCTTTAAAATACCTGAGATGAAATTTACAGAGAAGATGGAGTAATGGGAAAATGGAGACAGAATTAAGTTGATTAACAGGAAATAAAGACTATGATATTTTTGTTAAACACCTGACGTGGGCTGATACACACACATATATACACCCACAGAATGCTTTATTCAAATGATTAAAATTTTTCCAAATAAAACTACATCCCCTAATTTCAAAGAGTTACATGAAAATAACTACCAGAGATAAAGAACAGAAACAATTCACCTGATATATTTCTTTTTCTCCTTGAATCGATCCACTTGAGCATATGTTCCCCTCCCATACCCATGACCCTGCTTTTAATATCCTTTTTTGTGTGGAAAGTAATAGCTAACCTTTTGTTATAACAAGGGAACTGGCTCTCTCATGACATTTCAAAAACACAATCTCCTTTTAGCCAGTTCTAAGAACTTGAACCTTTTAGTTCTCATGGGCAAAGAGCCAATGAAGATTTTTATGAGACAATTTAGATCATATTAACTCTTCACCAAATCGTAAACCATATATTTTCTCAGCAGTTTTATATTTCCCAATTTAAAATGTGTGTGGGGAATGGGTCTCATGTAATGGACTGAAGTATGGCCACTGACTTAACCAGAAACCTCAGGCTAATCATTTCCTCGCTCACTTTTGTCTAGATAGATGCACACACATAAGACACACTTAGAATGTTCAGTTTACCGAGGGCTACTTGTAGATATGTGTAGAAGAGCTGCAGTAAATCAGAACAGTTAAGGCTTATGTCATGTCAGAGTTGAACATGCTTGCACATATTAGGCCTTAGTATACAAGTTTCCATATGAAGCACTTGCACCTCATTTATTCCATCTAAATAAACCTCTTCACATTTCCTACAGCTTCACGACATTTTCCAGCGCCCAAGTGTTTATGATGGTATAGGATGTGCTCTGTAAAATCTGAGGAGATACCATTCACTTGACAAGGATGTGAATGGTGACCCTAGAGAGATGTGGTATACAACCTGGACAGCTGCACGCACTGGCCTACAGCTTTAGTGACCTCTAGGATCAGAAGCTTTTCTTTTTGTTACTGTATCCTTGGCTGGCTCACTCCAATTTAAATGCTTTAATGCTGAATATTTCTGGTTTATACATATGAAACTTCTCTAAACATGGATGAACCATTTGCTGCCCTTGGAATTTATTCATTGTCAGAATAGAGGAGTATAAGAATGAGATAAAATCAAAATATATATCCATCTCTAAGTGCTATTATTGATTTTATAGTTTATTATTTGCTCCTTATTCCAATTTATTATTGGCTAATCCAGTTATCAGTATTAGGGAGAATCCTGAGAATGTTCTTGTGTGTGTCCTCTAATGTGGCACAGAAAACTTTAGAGTATAGAAAGAATAAAAGTTGGAACATTTTTGGGGGGGGGGGGGCTACTGTTCTTTCTGATACTGGCCCGCAAGAAGAGATTATTCGCACATCTGTTGGTTTTTCTTTTCACGTTGCACACATTTGCACCTTTTTTTTTAATGTTGACTGAATCACTTAATTGTAGAGGAGCATTCATTTTAATGTAAATCTTACAGTATTACATGAGTGAATGTATGAAAATAGCTTGGAACAGTTTAAATTGGGCAGAATTCTGCTTTGATCATAATGTGCCTCTTCAGCATTAAAATAAACTTGCAACATATGCTGAAAACCATGTGTAATAAGTAAGTGCCTCTTGCATGGTGACTTATCTGGAAAAAATAAATCATCATTTAATAGAATTCAAAATTCATAAAATACTTCTAACAACTAACAATGTGAGGATATGATTAGCATCTTATAATAACAAGTACCTATTTCTAATTTAAAGAAAGAATTTTTAAATTTTAAAAACGTTATCAAATTATAATCATTTTTGGAGGAGCTTCAAGATGGCGGAAGAGTAAGACGCGGAGATCACCTTCCTCCCCACAAATACATCAGAAATACATCTACATGTAGAACAACTCCTACAGAACACCTGCTGAACGCTGGCAGAAGACCTTAGACCTCCCAAAAGGCAAGAAACTCCCCCACGTACCTGGGTAGGGCAAAAGAGAAAAGAATAAACAGAGTCAAAAGAATAGGGACGGGACCTGCACCAGTGGGAAGGAGCTGTGAAGGAGGAAAGGGTTCCACACACTAGAAAGCCCCTTCACGGGCAGAGACTGCGGGTGGCAGAGGGGGGAAGCTTCAGAGCCGCGGAGGAGAGCGCAGCCACAGGGGTGCGGAGGGCAAAGCAGAGAGATTCCTGCACAGAGGATCGGGGCCGACCAGCACTCACCAGCCCAAGAGGCTTGTCTGCTCACCTGCCGGGACAGGCGGAGGCTGGGAGCTGAGGCTCGGTCTTCGGAGGTCGAATCCCAGGGAGAGGACTGGGGTTGGCGGCGTGAACACAGCCTGCAGGGGGCTAGTGCACCACAGCTAGCCAGGAGGGAGTCCAGGAAAATGTCTGGAGCTGCCAAAGAGGCAAGAGACTTTTTCTTGCCTCTTTGTTTCCCGGTGCGCCACTTAAAGGAGCTCCAGAGACAAGTGCAAGCTGCTGCTATCAGTGCGGACCCGAGAGACGGGCTTGAGGTGCTAAGGCTGCTGCTGCCGCCTCCAAGAAGCCTGTGTGTGAGCACAGGTCACTATCCATACCCCCCTTCCGGGGAGCCTGTGCTGCCTACCACTGCCAGGGTCCCGTGATCCAGGGACAACTTCCCCGGGAGAACGCGCGGCGCGCCTCAGGCTGGTGCAACGTCACACTGGCCTCTGCTGCCGCAGGCTCGCCCGGTATCCGTACACCTCCCTCCCCCCGGCCTCAGTGAGCCAGAGCCCCCCAATCAGCTGCTCCTTTAACCCCGTCCTGTCTGAGCGAAGAACAGACGCCCTCAGGCGACCTACACGCAGAGGCGGGTCCAAATGCAAAGCTGAACCCCAGGAGCTGTGCCAACAAAGAAGAGAAAGGGGAATCTCCCAGTAGCCTCAGAAGCAGCGGATTAAAGCTCCACAATCAACTTGATGTACCCTGCATCTGTGGAATACCTGAGCAGACAACAAATCGTCCCAAAATTGAGGTGGTGGACTTAGGGAGCAACAATATATATATTATTTTCTTTCTCTCTTTTTGTGAGTGTATATGTGTTTGCTTCTGTGTGAGATTTTGTCTCTATAGCTTTGCTTTTACCATTTGTCCTAGGGTTCTGTCTGTCCGGTTTTTTTGTTGTTGTTGTTTTTCTTTATTTCTTAAAAAAAATTTATTCTTAACAATTATTTTTTATTTTAATTATTTTATTTTATTTTACTTTATTTTATTTTATCTTCTTCTTTCTTTCTTTCTTTTTTTTTTTTCTCCCTTTTATTCTGAGCCGTGTGGATGAAAGGCTCTTAGTGCTCCACCCAGGCATCAAGGCTGTGCCACTGAGGTGGGAGAGCCAACTTCAGGACACTGGTCCACAAGAGACTTTGCAGCTCCACGTAATATCAAACGGTGAAAATCTCCCAGAGATCTCCATCTCAACAGCAATACCCAGCTCCACTCAATGACCAACAAGCTACAGTGCTGGACACCCTATGCCAAACAATTAGCAAGACAGGAACACAACCCCAACCATTAGCACAGAGGCTGCCTAAAATCATGATAAGGCCACAGACACCCCAAGACACATCACCAGACGTGGACCTGCCCACGAGAAAGACAAGATCCAGCCTCATCCACCAGAACACAGGCACTACTCCCCTCCACCAGGAAACCTACACAACCCACTGAACCAGCCTTAGTCACTGGGGACAGACACCAAAAACAACAGGAACTATGAACCTGCAGCCTGCAAAAAGGAGACCCCAAACATAGTAAGTTAAGCAAAATGAGAAAACAGAGAAACACACAGCAGATGAAGGAGCAAGGTAAAAACCCACCAGACCTAACAAATGAAGAGGAAATAGGCAGTCTACCTGAAAAAGAATTCAGAATAATGGTAGTAAAGATGATCCAAAATCTTGGAAATAGAATGGAGAAAATACAAGAAACGTTTAACAAGGACCTAGAAGAACTAAAGAGCAAACAAACAATGATGAACAACACAATAAATGAAATTAAAAATTCTCTAGAAGGGATCAATAGCAGAATAACTGAGGCAGAAGAACGGATAAGTGACCTGGAAGATATAATAGTGGAAATAACTACTGCAGAGCAGGATAAAGAAAAAAGAATGAAAAGAATTGAGGACACTCTCAGAGACCTCTGGAACAACATTAAACACACCAACATTTGAATTATAGGGGTTCCAGAAGAAGAAGAGAAAAAGAAAGGGACTGAGAACATATTTGAAGAGATTATAGTTGAAAACGTCACTAATATGGGAAAGGAAATAGTTAATCAAGTCCAGGAGCAGAGAGAGTCCCATACAGGATAAATCCAAGGAGAAAAACGCCAAGACACATATTAATCAAACTATCAAAAATTAAATACAAAGAACAAATATTAAAAGCAGCAAGGGAAAAACAAGTAACACATAAGGGAATCCCCATAAGGTTAACAGGTGATCTTTCAGCAGAAACTCTGCAAGCCAGAAGGGACTGGCAGGACATATTTAAAGTGATGAAAGGGGAAAACCTACAAACAAGATTATGCTACCCAGCAAGGATCTCATTCAGATTGGACAGAGAAATTAAAAGCTTTACAGGCAAGCAAAAGCTGAGAGAGTTCAGCACCACCAAACCAGCTTTACAACAAATGCTAAAGGACCTTCTCTAAGCAAGAAACACAAGAGAAGGGAAAGACCTACAATAATAAACCCAAAACAATTAAGAAAATGGTAATAGGAACATACATATCGATAATTACCTTAAATGTAAAAGGATTATATGCTCCAACCAAAAGATGTAGACTGGCTGAATGGATACAAAAACAAGACCTGTATATATGCTGTCTACAAGAGACCCACTTCAGACTTAGGGACACATACAGACTGAAAGTGAGGGGATGGAAAAAGATATTCTATGCAAATGGAAATCAAAAGAAAGCTGGAGTAGCAATTCTCATATAAGAAAAAGCAGACTTTAAAACAAAGACTATTAGAAGAGACAAAGAAGGACACTACATAATGATCAAGGGATCAATCCAAGAAGATATTACAATTGTAAATATTTATGCACCCAACATAGGAGCACCTCAATAAATAAGGCAAATGCTAACAGCCATAAAAGGGGAAATCGACAGTAACACAACCATAGTAGGGGACTTTAACACCCCACTTTCACCCATGGACAGATCATCCAAAATGAAAATAAATAAGGAAACACAAGCTTTAAATGATACATTAAACAAGATGGACTTAATTGATACTTATAGGACATTCCATCCAAAAACAACAGGATACACATTCTTCTCAAGTGCTTGTGGAACATTCTCCAGGTTAGATCATATCTTGGGTCACAAATCAAGCCTTCGTAAATTTGAGAAAATTGAAATCGTATCAAGTATCTTTTCCGACCACAACACTATGAGACTAGATATCAATTACAGGAAAAAATCTATAAGAAATACAAACACATGGAGGCTAAACAACACACTACTTAATAACCAAGAGATGACTGAAGAAATCAAAGAGGAAATCAGAAAATACCTAGAAACAAATGACAGTGTAAACACAATGACCCAAATCCTATGGGATGCAGCAAAAGCAGTTCTAAGAGGGAAGTTTATAGCTATACAAGCCTACCTTAAGAAACAAGAAACATCTCAAATAAACAACCTAACCTTACACCTAAAGCAATTAGAGAAAGAAGAACAAAAAACCCCCAAAGTTTGCAGAAGGAAAGCAGTCATAAAGATAAGATCAGAAATTAATGAAAAAGAAATGAAGGAATTGATACCAAAGATCAGTCAAACTAAAAACTGGTTCTTTGAGAAGATAAACAAAATTGATAATCCGTTACCCATACTCATCAAGAAAAAAAAGGGAGAAGACTCAAATCAGTAGAATTAGAAATGAAAAAAGGAGAAGTAACAACTGACACTGCAGAAATACAAAGGATCATGAGAGATTACTACAGGCAACAGTATGCCAATAAAATGGACAACCTGGAAGAAATGGACAAATTCTTAGAAATGCACAACATTCCGAGACTGAACCAGGAAGAAATAGAAAATATGAACAGACCAATCACAAGCACTGGAATTGAAACTGTGACTAAAAATGTTTCAACAAACAAAAGCCCAGGACCAGATGGCTTCACAGGCAAATTCTGTCAAACATTTAGAGAAGAGCTAACACCTATCCTTCTCAATTTCTTCCAAAATACAGCAGAGAGAGGAACACTTCCAAACTCATTTTACGAGGCCACCATCACCCTGATACCAAAACCAGACAAAGATGTTACAAAGAAATAAAACTACAGTCCAATATCACTGATGAAAATAGATGCAAAAATCCTCAATAAAATACTAGCAAACAGAATCCAACAGCACATTAAAAGGATCATACACCATGATCAAGTGGGGTTTATCCTGGGAATGCAAGGATTCTTCAATATATGCAAATCAATCTATGTGATACACCATATTAACAAATTGAAGGAGAAAAACCATATGATCATCTCAATAGATGCAGAGAAAGCTTTTGACAAATTTCAACACCCATTTATAATAAAAACCCTCCAGAAAGTAGGCATAGAGGGAACTTTCCTCAACATAATAAAGGCCATATATGACGGACCCACAGCCAACATTGTCCTCAATGGTGAACAATTGAAATCATTTCCACTAAGATCAGGAATAAGATAAGGTTGCCCACTCTCACCACTCTTATTCAACATAGTTTTGGAAGTTTTAGACATGGCAATCAGAGAAGAAAAAGAAATAAAAGGAATCCAAATTGGAAAAGAAGAATTAAAGCTGTCACTGTTTGCAGATGACATGATACTATACATAGAGACTCCTAAAGATGCTACCAGAAAACTGCGAGAGCTAATCAATTTATTTGGCAAAGTAACAGGATACAAAATTAATTCACAGAAATCTCTGGCATTCCTATACACTAATGATGAAAAATCTGAAAGAGAAATTAAGGAAACACTCCCATTTACCATTGCATCAAAAAGAATAAAATACCTAGGAATAAACCTACCTAAGGAGGCAAAAGACCTATATGCAGAAAACTATAGGACACTGTTGAAAGAAATTAAAGATGATACAAATAGATGGAGAGATATACCATGTTCTTGGATTGGAAGAATCAGCACTGTGAAAATAACTCTACTAACCAAAGCAATCTACAGATTCAATGCAATCCCTATCAAACTACCACTGGCATCTTTTTTTGTTGTTTTTTGTTTTTGTGGCACGCGGGCCCCTCACTGTTGTGGCCTCTCCCGTTGTGGAGCACAGGCTCCGGACATGCAGGCTCAGCAGCCATGGCTCACGGGCCCAGCTGCTCCATGGCATGTGGAATCCTCCCGGACTGGGATACGAACCAGTGTCCTCTGCATCAGCAGGCGGACTCTCAACCACTGTGCCACCAGGGAAGCCCTACCACTGGCATTTTTCACAGAACTAGAACAAAAAATTTCACAATTTGTGTGGAAACACAAAAGACCCCGAATAGCCAAAGCAATCTTGAGAAAGAAAAATGGAGCTGGAGGAATCAGGCTCCCAGACTTCAGTCTATACTACAGAGCTACGGTAATCAAGATAGTATAGTACTGGCACAAAAATAGAAATATAGATCAATGGAACAGCATAGAAAGCCCAGAGATAAACCCATGCACATATGGTCACCTTATCTTTGATAAAGGAGGCAAGAATATACAGTGGAGAAAAGACAGCCTCTTCAATAAGTGGTGCTGGGAAAACTGGACGGCTACATATAAAAGAATGAAATTAGAACACTCCATAACACCATATGCAAAAATAAACTCAAGATGGATAAGGACCTAAATGTAATGCCAGACACCATCAAACTCTTAGAGGAAAACACAGGCAGAACAGTCTATGACATAAATCACAGCAAGATTCTTTTTGACCCTCCTCCTTAGAGAAATGGAAATAAAAGCAAAAATAAACAAATGGGACCTAGTGAAACTTAGAAGCTTTTGCACAGCAAAGGAAACCATACACAAGACGAAAAAACAACCCTCAGAATGGGAGAAAATATTTGCAAATGAAACAACTGACAAAGGATTAATCTCCAAAACATACAAGCAACTCATGCAGCTCAATATCAAAAAAAACAAACAACCCAATCCAAAAATGGGCAAAAGACCGAAATAGACATTTCTCCAAAGAAGATATACAGACTGCCAACAGACACATGAAAGAATGCTCAACATCACTAATCATTAGAGAAATGCAAATCAAAACTACAATGAGATATCATCCCACACCAGTCAGAATGGCCATCATCAAAAAATCTAGAAACAATAAATGCTGGAGAGGGTGTGGAGAAAAGTGAGCCCTCTTGCACTGTTTGTGGGAATGTAAATTGATACAGCCACTATGGAGGACAGTATGGAGGTTCCTTAAAAAACTAAAAATAGAACTACCATACGACTCAGCAATCTCTCTACTGGGCATATACCCTGAGAAAACCATAATTCAAAAAGTGTCATGTCATATACCACAATGTTCATTGCAGCTCTATTTACAATAGCCAGGACATGGAAGCAACCTAAGCGTCCATCGACAGATGAGTGGTTAAAGATGTGGCACGTGTATACGATGGAATATTACTCAGCCGTGAAAAGGAATGAAACTGAGTTATTTGTAGTGAGGTAGGTGGACCTAGAGACTGTCATACAGAGTGAAGTAAGTCAGAAAGAGAAAAACAAATACCGTATGCTAACACATATATATGGAATCTAAAAAAAAAAGAAAGAAAATGGTCAGAAGAACCTATGGGCAAGAAGGGAATAAAGATGCAGACCTACTAGAGAATGGACTTGAGGATACGGGGAGGAGAAAGGGTGAGCTTGGACGAAGTGAGAGAGTGGCATGGACACATATACACTACCAAATGTAAGATAGATAGCTAGTGGGAAGCAGCTGCATAGCACAGGGAGATTAGCTTCGTGCTTTGTGACCACCTAGAGGGGTGGGATACGGAGGGTGGGTCAGAGACGCAAGAGGTAAGAGATATGGTGACATATGTATATGTATATCTGATTCACTTTGTTATAGAGCAGAAACTGACACACCATTATAAAGCAATTGTACTCTAATAAGATGTTAAAAAAATTATAATCATTTTTGGAAACATTTGAAAACAAAACATTTAGTTGGTAGTTATATAATACTTTATTGTATTATAGACTTAGTCCTAATTTACTTATGCTATTTAACATATACCAAAGAAAGTGGCCAACTGATTTCAATCTTTACAGTAGTCAGTAAAAATAATGAAGTTATCAATATTTTGAATCATGTCGAAGGTTGAGAAGAATCAGTAATGACAAAGGAGTTTCCAAAAACAAAATGGCTAGATAAGAAGAACTTTTGCCTTTCAAAATTACCTTGACATTATTAACTAATGACAGTTATCCAGATTCCAAAGAATCTTTCCACCAGTATGCTTGAGATGCAGGGAGTAAATGTAATATCCTGAGAAGAACCCTAGACACCCTAATTTATCTTCTGTGACTTCTTTTCTCTCTCTATAAAATTGTATCAGTAAGAAATCTTCCATTGCAAGTTAAAAAAAAATTCATCTAACAATGGCTTAACCATAGTTCTTAAATACTATGAGTGTATTAAATCATGAGAAAATGTGGGAAACAAAACAGAGCCAGGTAAATGTAAGAAGTAACTACTATATAAAAGATAATCTATGAATATTTATCTTTAATCAAAAACAATACGTTGTTTGTCACTTCAAGAATGTTTCTCTAAAATCATGAGCCTTTTTTTTCCCAGCGAGTACTCATTATAAAACAAATTCAAAGGTGAGTCTGTCTTTTTTTGGAGGACTTATAGAGGCCTATCAGAAAAGCTTCAAGCGTACTTAATACAGTACCTTTTTACTAATTTAACATATGCTTATTGATTGTCTGCTGTGTGCCAGGTTGTACATTTGGGGATCTAAAAACAAAACAAAACAACAGGAAACTCCAAAACACCAGTGTATGATTCTCAACCTTTTAAGATTTTAAGTTAATTTAGAGATAGTGTTCATATCTATGGATATGTTTTCTCCAAGCAGTCCTCTCTGGACTTTCACAGGGCTCTTTGTGAATGTCCCACAGAGACCATGATATCAGCATATCCTAAGCCAAACTCACCCTGTTCTTTGCTTTCCCACTGGCTTTCCGCCAGCTTTCCTCATCTTGGTTGATAGCATTACCATCGGCTTGCATCACGAGCATGAACCTGGACATCATCATTCCTTCCAACACTCCCCATCTCCCAGTTCACGGCACTGCCAGTGCTATCTCCTACGCAACTTTCCCTTCCATGCACATGGTCGTGGCCTTGTCTATGTCTTTGTCATCCCTCACCAGGGTTATTTCAGCGGTGCTCTAACTGACCACTCTGCTTCTTACCTCCTTTCTTTGCAGTCTATCTTCCACATCACTCCCTAAATGTTACTTTTAATTTTAAATGTAATCACTTCTCTACTTAGCTTAGAAATTTTAACTGGCCCTCAGTCAAATGCAGGGAAAACCAAGGATCCAATCAAGGTTTATAAGGCCCTTCATGACTGAGTCCTCATTACCTCATTTCTCACAACTCTTCCTCATGCTACTTACAATCCAGGAAAATGGAGACTTTTATAATTCACTGAACATACCATGTCATTTTAAATGTCATTGTGTTTCCATACTCTTTTCTCATCCTGGAAGAGCTTCACTTAACCCAGCATGAGAAAACTAAAATTTACCATCAATATCATCAGTCCAGAAAGACTTCCCCTAAACTTCTCCTATCCAAGTTCTCCCCACCCCAGCTACCATCCGTAGAATTAAACACTCAGCATTTTTGTCAATGTAGACATAGAATATGTGTCTATTGCAGCACTAAGTATACTACGTTACAGTTTTTTTTTGTTGTTGGTTTTTTTTTTTTTTTTTTTTTTTTTACTCTTTTTATCCTTTCTCTTAAGGATACTAACCTGTTTGAAGTTAGGAACTGTAACATCATTCACATCAGTCTCAGTTGCTTTCCACAGTACCTGGCATATATTGATCTACTGAGAATCTGTTTGGTATTCAGTGTAATTTTGTAGCATGAAATGAATGGATAAATGAGCAATGAATGTTAGTTATTCTGAAACAATATGTATGATATAACAAAATACAAAGATGAACTTTAAACCAGGAAAATAAAAATTCTTGCCAAAATTCCTAATCAGGATGGAACAAAATGAGATCATCGGAAATTCATAATAGCTATGTAAAAATTGGGATTACTTTTGTGAGTAGTGGGGGGGAATCATAATTGGACTAAAATATTGATAATGGTTATGCTCAACAGTTAGGAGCTCTCATATAGTCCATTAGGCAATGAGATGACCAAAGTGAAAAGTGACATGTGTCATTGTTTAACTGCTAGGTCTTGCACTCCAGGTCCACCTTATGTGAATCTTTGTTACTGTGTTTGCTGCCTCACACTGTGGGTTGAGTGTCAAAAGGGTCATAAAGATAGAGTGTTTTTATAACATTTAGCAGCGGGTTGGTGACATAAAAGAAAGCATTACAGAAGAGGTGTTATTAAACTGAACCTTAAAGGACTAACAGAGTTTACGTTAGAGAGGAAAAAACTTTCCTTAATATTGAGGAGTAGAGTAGTAGCAATGGGTCCTATTTTAGGGAACAGAAAAATAGTAGTTTGAACAAGGTGTGAAAATTTGCATAGAGGAACATTGGAAATAAAGTTAAGATTATGGCTAGCTGAGTGCCAAGGTTCTTGCACTTTAGTGAATACAAATCAATGAAATGTGTCAGGGAAGGAGAATGATACCACCAGAGTACACTGAGGAGGGTGAATCTGGCAATGCTAAGAACCGGAAGTCATGACACTCAGGTGCCATTCAGTTGTAAGTGAGGGAAACCCAATTCAACTGGCTAAATAACACTACCGAATGTAAAATAGTTAGGGGCTTCCCTGGTGGCGCAGTGGTTGAGAGTCCGCCTGCCGATGCAGGGGATGCGGGTTCGTGCCCTGGTCCGGGAGGATCCCACGTGCCGCGGAGTGGCTGGGCCCGTGAGCCATGGCCGCTGAGCCTGCGCGTCCAGAGCCTGTGCTCCGCGACGGGAGAGGCCACAACAGTGAGAGGCCCGCGTACCGCAATAGTTAGCTAGTGGGAAACAGCAGCATGGCACAGGGAGATCCATCTCGGTGCTTTGTGATGACCTAGAGGGGTGGGATAGGGAGGATGGAAGGGAGGCTCAAGACGGAGGGGATATGGGGACATGTGTATACATATGGCTTATTCGCTTTGATGTACAACAGAAACTAGCACAGTATTGTGAAGCAATTATACTCCAATAGAGATCTATTAAAGAAAAAAAAACTAGACTGTTATTTTAAATGTTTGAAATGATTTTGAAAGATACAAAGTGTATATATTTGGTCATATAGAAAAAAAAAAATCACTGGCAAGGTTCAGGAATGGCTGAATCTAAGTGCTCAAACAATTTATTAACCAGAATGGCTCCTCCCATGTAGTAGCAAGTTGCCCTCTAGGAGCTCCAGACGTATGTTCATTTCTGAACCTACACTGAAATGTGAACTTCTGCTTTCCAGAGATTGTATTCAGTCTTCATTTATGTTTTGCTCACCCGCTGTATCCTTAGCACCTAGCTTAGCAACTGATATGTATGATTTTAATTTTTCTCTGATATTTTTTGTTTTGACATTTTTGTTTTTGTTATTCCTGAGATTATAATAAGCATGTGGTAAATAACAAATGTCTTATTTTCTAATATTCTACCCAGAGATCTAAAATATCGTATATTTTATTGTATACTTTGTCATCACTACTACTTTTATTTCAAAACTCATAAAGAGTAACAGTTAAATTATTGTATTAACTTAATAGAGTAATGAAGATATTCTTTACAGTAGACTGCCCCTAGCCCAGTTATGGTACAGCTTTGTTCTACATACCAGTTCAATCCCACTGAATTTTTGGTTCTATGTGTCTTGCACCAGAAACACCGGGGCATCATGTCTTCATCCTCATTCCTTGTGGAAATAACACGGGTCTGGGTTTTACTTCTGCCCCTGGGTTGACAGTGAGCCCAATCCTATCCCAAGAAGCCTGCAGAATGCTGACCTAGTTTCTCTATCCCCCTTTGACTCTAAGCTGGAAATGCTCTTTGCTTCACCTTTTGGCAACTGAGGTTCAGGGGGCTGACAGCAGTGTTGTGGGTAATAGTCTTGGGTCTCTGACTCCAGAAATTCATGTTTCCTGCCAGACTTTCCCAAATTGTGGAAAGCTAACATGTTAGCTTTCAAGAAAGGTAAACTTCTTGTCAGTGATATACATTCCGTAATGAAGAGTTCTCCTCTCACGTGGGTTCTCTCTAGACACCTGCTCTTTAATTCTTCCTTATTATTCTCATTCCTTGGCTTCAGAAATTTCTTCTTTTTATTGATGATCACTGCAGAACAGAGTCTTTTTACTTGCAACTTAAATTAACATTCCATTATGAATCTGTTTAGTCCCAAATGCTAGTTTTATTGAATCCTTTGCTAAAAGAAAAAAAAATAAGGAAAGAACTGAATATCTGAGTACAGCTCTGAGATTCTACCAAATTCAACTCTTTGACCTGATCCCCACATACTTCAAGCCCAAGAGTATGACTTTGTCAGTCCAGAATGAGTCCCTAGGCTCATTTCCCTTGCATACATGGGTCTGTTTCACACCTAGTGACCTTAGTTAGGTAGCCTACATCAGAGAGAAGTTGAAAATCCTTTTGTAACGTTTGCTCAGTAATATGTATGTACCTTTCCACTGGATGGGTGCATACCTACCAACTTGTCCAACAGAAGCCACTAGTAGGTATTCTTTGAAATGTGAATCTCAGCTATACAAATACTATTTGAGGAATAGAACTTTCTAATAATATTTTTCCAGTGAAATTGATACTCATTCTGCATTTTTACCCAACTAAGAGGAAAAAGATGAATAGGAAGGTTCTGCACAGGAGCTTTAAACTATCGGGTAAAAGTGGCGATCGGTCCAAACACATTAAAATTCTATTTTCCTTTCCAAGTGTTCGCTGCAGATGACCCCCACTGATCTTAAATATATTTCTGTATCTGTAACTGAATAGAGGTTTTCCATACAGCATGTTCTAATGGCACTCTGGCCTTTAGCCAACAAGGCACTGAATAAGACTATTTTTAAAATACAGAAACTGGGAACAGCTGCAGCAATCAAATTTGATAAAAACAGAGAGGAACTTTGCTTTTTTTTTATGATTTGTCCAAGTTTAGACTTCTTTCATAGAACTGCTTTTGTTCAGTTGTATGAAGGGCTACAAGACCAATACAGTGAAGCCCTTTTAAATAAATAACTTTTAAAAGTATACTACTAAGTAGAATAAATTTTCTTTGTACCAAGAGTATCAACACAGTAGTACTTTAAACTATTTTTTAAAAAGGATATATTTCTTATATGAGGAGGTAGGAGAAGAATGAATTATATTCGTAAATTTTGTACTATGAAAGCGGTTTTGGCTTCCACTACCCCCAAAGGCACTCCTTGAAAGGGGAGATAAAGTCCTGAGTTTCTCAGTTTGGAAATCTGAAAGTGTACATTTGAACTTCTCTTACATTCTCAAGTGTTGTTAGGGATGAACATACTTTGAATGTTCCATTTCTGCTTTTCATGTTACTATTGGTCATGAATGTTGTTGCTGTATTTCCTAGAAGATGAATTAGTATCAGTGTAGTTCTTTTATAAAGATAAAATGACATGCTTTTTAAAATGTAAAGAAAAACTTTTTCACAGAGACCTTTTGTACTTATTTGAATCCCTCAACATGTCTACAAACAAGGGCTTATTCTTTATTTTTTAAAAATTCAAGCTCTTTGGAAACTTGTCAGTACATGATTAATAAGCTCATGAGGTGAATAGACACTGAAAATCTCCTACACAGTAGTAGGTTACAAGTTCTCTCTTCTAAGTGATTTCATGTGTGGAATGGATTTCTCTGCTAACTTTGTAATTGACATGACAAAGGATATTGAATTTCTTATAAGTATTTACAAATGGGATTAATTTAAAAAGGCCATCCAAATAAAACTACTTATGTCAACATTAATTCAATTTAGTAATCCAAGATGTAATATAATTCTTCTTCTGTAGCTATAAAGTCATGAAACAGAATTCTCTTACAGCATAAGAAAGAAAAGAGGGAGGATATGTACAAAACAGAAGAATTCAGGTGTGTTTAAATCTATACTAACTTGTTAACCGGTAGCCTGTTAAAGATGTTGGCCCATCTGTCTATAATCTACCATAAGCCTAAAAGAATGAAAAGCCAAATGAAGCAGTGTCTTCTCTGACTTGAATGAGTCAAGAAGCGTTCATCGGGCTTCCCTGGTGGCGCAGTGGTTGAGAGTCCGCCTGCCGATGCAGGGGACACGGGTTCGTGCCCCTGTCCGGGAAGATCCCACATAACGCAGAGCGGCTGGGCCCGTGAGCCATAGCCGCTGAGCCTGCGTGTCTGGAGCCTGTGCTCCGCAATGGGAGAGGCCACGATCAGTGAGAGGCCCAAGTACCGCAAAAAAAATAAATAAATAAAAGAGACGCGTTCATCTTTTTTTTTTTTTCTGTTCGTTCATCTTTAAGTGGCGAGGCAGTGGCGATGTTAAGTGTGTTGTTAGTGCCTGAGGCCATCACAGTTCCTGTCTCAGTCCTGCCCTCATGCCCTGTCCACAGTTGTGGGGATTGGGGTGGAGTCGTTGCTCCTGCAAAACATTAAAACTCCTTAAACCCACACTGTTCTCATCAGAAACTGGGACTCCTGTTGTGCAGAGCCTTGAACTCAGCAGGTTTTCAAGGGCTCTCCGGCAGGACACCAGATTTCAGGATATAATCCTATATTTTAACCGCTATCAAAAAGTTCCAAAGAAGATTTGAATTTCATTCTATCTAGTTATGTAGCCTCCTTTCTGAAGACAGACTGCCAGAAGAGTAGGATTTACTTCTGACCAGCAGTGTTTTTATGCAAATGGCCTGAGAAAGCACAGTAACCCCAATGTATTAGAGTTCCTCAGTCTCTTGCTAGGGGTATAATATTTATATGTTACCAGGTATAATTGGATATCCAAACCAGCTCTTTTATACAGGATGATTTTTAGTATAAATCACTATTCTTCACAATTATATTTTGTCTTTAATTTATAGCCTTAAGTTTATAAATTAGTTCAAATGTTTTAACATGATTTAAAAATTTTACCTTTTCACAAGTGTGTTTCATATTTTGTTGAAATTAAAATAAGGCGACAGTAAATCTATACTATTATATTCTGTAATACATTTCAATAAAATACTGGTGTGCATAGTGCTTCTGGAAATTGAATATAAAGATCACATACATAGCCATATGTAAAATAATATTGGCACTACCCTCTACTAAATTGGATTTTAAGTTGTTTCTTAATTGTTGGAACTGCTTAATTCTTTTTTTTTAAAGATGGTAGCCAATTCTTTTTTTTCTTCATTTTATTTATTTATCGGCTGCGTTGGGTCTTCGTTGCTGCGCGCGGGCTTTCTCTAGTTGTGGCGAGCGGGGACCACCCTTCGTTGCAATGCGTGGGCTTCTCGTTGCAGTGGCTTCTCCTGCTGCAGAGCATGGGCTCCAGGCCCCCAGGCTTCAGCAGTTGCGGCGCATGGGCTCAGTAGTTGTGGCTCGCGGGCTCCCGAGCGCAGGCTCAGCAGTTGTGGCACATGGGCCTAGTTGCTCCACGGCATGTGGGATCCTCCCGGACCAGGGCTCAAACCCGTGTCCCCTGCATTGGCAGGCAGATTCCTAACCACTGCACCATCAGGGAAGCCCTGGAACTGCTTAATTCTTAGGAGAGTAAGGATTGGTTGTGACTTTAGCCCCTTAGCAGGCATCAGTGTTATGATGCAGGATGCCCCTCCAGAAGTTAACTCAGAATTTGCTGACATCAGCCTTCATACATGGGCACTCGCTTTGTTTAGTGATGCCACTAATATGAGGAGACACATGAAGTAGCTTGGTTTATGGAAGAGGGCAGGGGAGGCATGGTGCTGTGAAAACATCCCCTCACACACTAATGGCTCATTCACACAGAAAACAAGAGACAGCCTTCACTCCCTCCACCAAGCTTAACGAGAACAAACTGACTCAAGATCCCAGAAGCAGCAATGTTCAGATTCACTGCTAGCTTGTGCTCATAAACTCTCTGCTTACATTTACTGATAATCCACATTGCCAGTTGTAATAGACTGCTGTGGGAGGTCTTTAAGCTGGCTCTTTATGGCCTTGTGAATGAAATGCGTACGATTTCTTGGGTTGTGTGTCCTGAGGTGAAGGTCATCTTTCAAGTACGCCGTAACAAAGCGGTTGCAGGCCCTGAACTACTTTGGTCACAATAGAGAGGTGTTGACAGTATGCCACACTATGATTTCTGGTCTTTACTTTTTTTTTGGATCCATTTAGGGAAGTTCAGAATTTTAGAATGAAAATACACGAAGTTATAGTCAGCTCTAGCTGGTTGTTTTTAAAAAACAGATGGCTTTAAAAGAGATGATGAAATCTATTCTTTAAAAGTCATTTTTAAAGTCAGGCATGTGATTCCGCTGTACATATATTTATGTATATACCTTAACTCCTTATTTTTTCAGATTTCAGCAAAGAATGGGATATTTCACACTGCTAGATTTTCATAACTCTCTTTAATCCGTTTGTGCACTACATTCTAAACTTTTTCGTTTTTATTTTCTGACTACTTTGGATAGAAGTCCTTTCAAAAAGTATTTTGTGTTTCTCAGCCTTCTTATAGACTCTTCACAGTGTAATTCACACACATGACCTGGAGTAGCATTGTGAATGAGAGTTTTATACTGTATTATAATTTGGTGACAGCATCTGAAATGATTTACTGATGGGATTATTAATGGTACCATTTTAAGGTATCACATATTTCTTTGTAGTATTTTTTCTTTCAATTACTGATAACATTTAATTGGTTAGTTCTTACTGTGGTCAATATGTACAATAACATGGATTTTGGAGTCAAGAAACCTAGCTGGAAAACCAGATTTTCAACTATGTGTGAAGACTTGAACTGGTAACATAGTTTCCTCATCAATAAAATGGGGAGGATAATGCCAGCCTCAAGGAATTATTGGGAGTCTTAAATGGAAAAAATGCCTGTAAATCCCTTAGAAGAGAGCCTGCTCATAGTAGGCGTACCATATATATAATCTCCATTTTCTTGATAGACCTGTAATTGTATAGTAGGTTCCCTGAGGTGCTAACATTTTGCTTTAAATATACTTGTACTGTGAAACACAGAGTTCATATTAATACATTTTTGCTTAGCTCTGTCCACTCGGGCCCTTTGCTAATTGCATTTTCTAATTTTTGGAGGTAGGGGAAAATAGCTATTTATGTTCATGGGGAGTACATGTAAATTAAGAATCAATGGGCAGGACTTCCCTGGTGGCGCAGTGGTTGGGAGCCTGGCTGCCAATGCAGGGGACACGGGTTCGAGCCCGGGTCCGGGAAGATCGTGGAGCAGCTGGGCCCGTGAGCCGCAGCTGCCGGTCCTGCACTCTAGAGCAGGAGAGCCGTAGCTGCTGAAGCCCGCACGCCCAAATCCCGTGCTCTGCAGCAAGAGAAGCCACCGCGATGAGAAGCCCGCGCACCACCACGAAGAGTAGTCCCCGCTCGCCGCAGCTAGAGAAAGCCTGCACCCAGTAACAAAGACCCAACACAGCCAAAAATAAATAAATAAATAAATTTATTAAAAAAAAAAAAAATCAACGGGCAATAGATGGACATGTTAGAAAAGAATCCTTGAAGCGTTTGCTTTGATGGAGGAATTTCATACATCCCTTGGCTTTTTAAAAGTTTATTCTGGATCCTCAGGCATGTTTCAAATGTCTGCTAGATAAAACGAGCATCACTGGAAGGCATATAATCTACCCACAATCAGAAGGTACAACTCTATAGCTAGCTTCGTCTCGCCCTGGCCAAATAAGGACTTAATTGTTGGTGATACAATTAGCAATTTAGGTGATGACAAAATGTCCTTGCTGAGTCAATGAGTGTGCCCCAGGACATAGCTGCCCCCTGTGTTGCAGCATGTTGCTGGACACCATCTATGAAGGAGTATGTCCTGCCCTGCCTACACCCCATTCCTCTCCCTTCAGTACACACTATATTCAACGAGATGCCAAAATGCTACAACCCACATTCAGTCTGTGTTCGTAATGCATCCTCTTCTGTTCCCTACATATGACAGTCTGAAACAATTACATAATGAGACATATTATCAGGGTATAACTGTCAAAAACGAAGAGCCTAAGCTACGAATAAATATTATCCATTTATTAGCTGTTCTGCTCCTGTGTTCTCAAATCTATACCGCACCCCTGACTTTCAGATTTTACGTTTCATACCCCTGATTCCCTGTGTAACACTAATGCAGCACTTACAATGTTCAGGAAAAGATATACAAAGTCATAAGGCAAATTAAACTCTAAAGTAGAGTTTCTTATCATTTTTGAATTATAGTCCTTTTTGCCAGTCTGGTGAAATCTACTGACTCTCAGAGTAATGTTTTTAAATTCACAAAAAAATATGCAGGATTACAAAGGAAATCAATTATATTGAAATGTTAAGATTTTGGTTTAGTAATATATGTGCTTCTTTTAAAAATATTTTTATTGGAGTATAGTTGATTTACAGTGGTATACAGCAAAGTGAATCAGTTATACATATACATATATCCACTCTTTTTTAGATTCTTTTCCCATATTAATAAATTACCTTTAGAATCTGGGAGGGGCTCAATAATTATTAAGGTGTCAGTAAAGATTACTATAAATAGAATTTTGAAATATTGCAACAACTGTAATGTGATATGGAAATATCTATGATATCTGTCAGTGACAAAGTCAGAGATATTTCTACTACGACTATGGTTTCTTGCCTAAATTTATAATTGAAAGAAGTGCTTAATTTCAATTACATGTTAGTGAAAAAGTTACATTCTTCTGCATTCAGAGTCACTGACCCGTGTTAAGAATCTTGCTCTACTATACGCCAGTTTTGCTTATTTCATTAAGTTTCTTTCCTCTGAAGTACCTCTTCTAGACTCTCTATTTTAAATATGAAAATACCAAATTTGGCAGATTCTGTTGCCTCTGTTGTACCCCTGGAGCAATTTGGAAAGATATGCTAACTCTTTCAGGAACGTACTATTTTTCCCCTTCAGAAGTATATCTCATATCATTAATTGATCAAAAGCACTATCTTCCTTGGAATAGACACACTTCCCAATATCAGGAGGTCAGGCTTTCTCAGTGCTCAGCGGATGACTCCCCCAGGGGGAGCTCTCACCTGCATCTCCTGGCCCAGATGCAACTTCTGCCTTCCTACCTATGATTCTACTTTCACACGCAAGAAAGCCAACCAGATGCAATGACTGAGCGTAATGCTGAATGTGAAGCTGCTCTAGTTTCTTTTGTAACCGAGTTATTTAGAAACTTTGGTATTACATGATTGATAACAAACTGATTATAAGAAACCTCACAGTACATGAGTGTGGTGAGATGCCATGGTTGAGAGCAGCTCTTTTATGCACCAATACACACACTGAGGAATGAGTGCTCGGACATTATGTCTTTCAGGCCACTCACTGTGATGCCATTAGGATTTATAGTGGCAGTACTAAAGTGAAAAACTCAGTGGCCCAAAGTAGTTAATGTTTTCTTAAGCAGAGTTTGGCTCTTTCTCTCTAAAGGTACGAGTAATAAATATTGCAGGTTTTCTGGGCCATGTGATTTCTGCTGCAGCCACTCTCTTCCGCCATTGTAGTGTGAAAGCAGACATAGACAAAACCTAAACGAATGAGTGGCTGTGTCCCAATAAAAACTAATTTGTGAATGGTGACATTTGAAGTTAATGTATCTTCAGATGTCACAATATGTCATTTAAATTTTTTTTTCTATTTGTAAACATGTAAAAACCGTTCTTGCAAGCCATACCAAAACAGGCAGTGGTCTGGATTCGGTTCATGGGCTGTAGTTCACTACTCCTACTTTTAAGTATGAAAGCAATAGCCAGGTAGCAGACCAATTAAGGAGGTGAATCTGGTTGGTTATGACATCCCAAGGGACCTGCACTTAAAGTAAATTTTAGCTAGAATGTGACGTGAGGAAGTCTTTGATGTTTCTAGATGATACCGCATGTAGAAACAGAATTCAAAATTATATAGAAATTATCTTTGTCTGAAGTCAGTCAGGACCCTGACCTCAAAGACAGTATGTAAGAGGCAGCAATTGTACACAGACATTGCAGGCTTCTGTATAAAAAAAGGTCAAAGTGTTTATGGGAGCAAATTTATGCAGCACAAATTAGAATTTCTTTTTTTCTGAACACTTAATTAGAAGGAATATGGTATTTATTTACTTTGACCAGAGCTAGTAAATAGACCACCATTTCTCTACAGTTCTTTGTGTTAGCAAGAACATGAAAGTTTGAAAGCCTAGGTCTTCTAAATCTGTAAGAAATGTCTTCATTACCAATTATTAATGGTAGAATTGATTTTCATGGCATTTTTGCAGGGAGAAAAACAAAGACAAATTAAAAGAAAGAAAAAAATCAGAAGGAGGGTGGTAGACAGTAGCAATATGGTGTGGGTGTAGGCAATCCCTGTGATTCATGGAGAAGTTAGGGCTTATACAGATTAACTCTCTTGTGAGAAAGTATTTCATTTCTTGTAGAATAGTTTCCATCAGCCAGATCCTTACAGAAATCAGCATAACGTTTCACCTATTTAAGAATCAAGCAGTGGAAAATATATAATACTAAATATGAACTTCACTTTTGTGGTGGTTGTTGTTTTATAAATATCACCAGACACACATCTGGGGTTTTAGTGCTTGCCACAGTGCAGTTTGCTGGTTGACATGTATCTAAAAAATGCGTATATTAACACCCAGGCTATAGAGCCAAGCACATTTTAGTGCCGGCTACAGCTGAAAGAATATGTTTCCATTCCTTGTCCATCTGTTCTTGGCAACATAAATTTAAACTAGAAACACAGGATAAGTTTCATGAGAAGTAAGTCTAAATAGGGTTTAGAACAGCAAGGTGAATGTTCTCGGTTATTAGGACTTGTTAACATTTGATCTGGTAGCTGAATGATCGTGTCCACGTGAAGAAATCTCATGCTGCAGCTAGAGCTTAAAGTTTAAAAAATAATCGTTTTTTTTAAGTCAGTTCTCTTCAAAAAAAAATACAGTGGATTGGTTACACTTTTTGTTTTCAGGGCCTATATAAAATTTGCCAAAGATCATGGGCCTAGCAAACTTTGAGATTTCAAAGTGCTATTCACCACACATTTGAACAACGCTGAAAATATATCATTTATTTCTCTGAACTTTGTGCTCAAATGGATTCATTAGTGGGGAATGAGGGCTTTCTGTACAAAATGGAGTACATACAACACACACATGCTGGTTTTTCTTCAAGTCCACCCTCAGCTACGACGAGCTATTACATGGTTATCTGTATAATCATCATGCTCTACCCTGTGCCACTCTATGCCACCCCCTCCAGCTTTTGTTGCTGCTAAAACAATACTAAACAATTTATTGACATTTGAAAATACATGGGATTACGTGAAAATATCAGTATAGAAAAGGATCGTATATGTGCATCTAGAATGTTACCTTCAAATCAAGGGTTCAGGCGTTCTGAGCCAAATAAGTAAGCGAAGGGGCTGTGTGCTGAGACCGCGCTCTGTCGGCTTTTATGACATTAGTACTTCCTCTGCTTTCCCACTGAGTGAAAGTCTTCAGGTTGAAAAGGGACTTTGGAGCTCACACAGAACACTCTCACTCCCTAAATGAGAAATACTTCTATAAGTTTTAAAAGTATCTCTCTTTGGTATGGCTCATTTATCAAATACAGCATTGTGGTTAGGCCTCAGAGTGATTGGATTCAAATTTTGTCTCTGTCACTTCCTGTGTATGTTAATATGAATAAATTAACTTCTCTAATTTTTAGCTTCTCTCTCTGTAAATTCTAATAATCATATTTGTCTTAAACTGGTTTTGCGGGGGAAGCCAGTAAGGTGATATACAGAGAGTGACTAATCCAGTGACAGGCACTTAGGAAACAGTCGACAAGCAATATGTAATACTATTAGCCTCTTTTTACTGTCCTCTGGTAAAAAAAAAAAAAATTATGATTGTATTGTGCTAATTATAAGTAGAATTTGGTAGCACATTCCTTATCATAAAAAAAAAAAAATTCTTTTTTTCAAATTCAAGAAAAACTTGACATCCTACTCAAGTTTACCTATGACTTTGGACGAGTCACTCAATGATTTAGGGCCTCAAGTCTTATCTTTAAATTGAGAAACTTTAATTCCATGATCTCTAAGGTCTTTTTTTCGAGTAATTTAACAAAATCATGTTTGACAGCATATCCTCATACTTTATTTATAGTATTGAAATGTGTATTTGCTGCCGCCAAATGTCTGCTGTGGGATGTAAAACGTTCCATATATACATGTGGAATAACGTTAAGTTTGTTGATGTTAAAAACTACTGGTATATTTTTTGGCATTATTTGGCTCAGAATCCATTCTTCCCGTTTTGTTTTAGAATAAGCTGACAGCACATCTTTTCCCACAGCACCTCAGGGTCTGGTTAAACTGAGCGTTTCAAAAGTAGGCCATCTTGTCGTTACTTTTAGTAGAGTATCCAAGACAGAGAAGCTTTCTTTGTGAAGTAGCTTTCATTTTTCATTTCCAGAACATCTAATGACATGAAATTGTGCACATATGCATATGCACTGTAATTTACAAGGTTTCTGTTTTCTTTCAGATCTGAGCGATCAGCTGCTGGAGGTGGTTGGCTTGGAAGGAGCTATGGAGATGGGACAAATATACACAGGACTGAAAAGTGCTGGGCGGCGGCTGGCTCAGTGCTCCTCTGTGGTCATCAGGTAGCTCTTTCTCTATAATTGAGAAAGGAGGTTGACATGGCATAACTACAAATTAATTAAAGCCATACAAGACTCTGATAACCATGTTTGTTTTATCTGTGCCTCAAATTATCAGTGATTAATGCTGATATATTTCAAAATAATGAAAATGACAGTATTTACAAAGTGTTGGTTCACTGTTACTTACCATGTCCATTGGAATTTGATTCTCTTTTGTTGAGGCCGTGGATACAATTCTAACATACAAATTCTACCCCCTCTAATCTGGCTTACACTCAGTTTAATTTACTGAAGCATCAAAGTATCTACTAGGCAAATTACCCAATGAAAACACTGTTGACGCACCATTAACTTAAATTCTTTCATGGACTAAAGTCTACCATTGCTTCTATAAATTAAATAATGGATTATTATAAAGTAAGATTTTATATGTGTATTACATTTAAATCTTTACAAAAAACATTTTTTCAAAATTTTACCTGTAGAGAAAAGGTCTATTTTTACCCTAACGTAAAACCACAGATTATAGCACAGATATAATTGGTGTTATATATATGAAAGTGCTGATACTGGAAAATCTGAGATGTCAAACACTTTTTCTCCACATTTACAATGTGGGTTTGCATGAAAACAAGGGAGGCCCTTTTGGCTGTAGGAATTCTGATTGTGGCATTAAACGTAAACACTACATTTGTCTTTTGGCATCCAGAATTTTTGTTTATATCACGACAGTTACCAGGAAACTCTTAACATTCCTGTAAGGAAGACACCTTTCAAAATATTCATTAATAGTCAAGAGTTGAAGTTCCAGGACTTCCCTGGTGGTCCAGTGGTTAAGACTCCGAGCTTCCAGTGCAGGGGGTGCAGGTTTGATCCCTGGTTGGGAAACTAAGATCCCACATGGCACGTGGTGTGGCCAAAAAAAAAAGTTGAAGTTCCTTTCAAAGAGATAACTTGAGTGCAGAACCCAGTTATTACCATATTTGCATTCCCTGGTCTCATAATTTTTTATGGGACATATAGTCTGTTGTATCAAGTATTTCCATGTTAAACTTAAAATGAAATATTTTTCCCCAGGACTAGCAAGTCTCTGCCGATGCAGATCGATGGGGAACCATGGATGCAGACCCCATGCACCGTGAGTACAGAGTAATTAAAATGCTGTCACTTTCAATTTTGCTTCCCAGATACTATATATTCCCATAACTAACTAATCACATACTCCTATAAGTAAATAATCACAATACCTAAGCTTTGGACCTATCACCCAGTACCATTTTTTTTTTTTTTTTTTGGCAATGATTAGCATTTGAATGTTTGTGTTAGCGAAAGTATAATCTTTGGATACCGTAGATCAATTATAAACTCTGGAACTAAGCAAAATTGATAAAGTTTCTCTTAACCTTTCTTGTACTTATTTCAGAACGACTTATAAGAAAAATATTTATGGGATCGTCAAACATAATTCTCCCTGAATTTATTACCCATCTGTTCTTTTGCCTCCACTTGGGGATTTGAGGTCTTCCTTCTCTATAGAAAAATGACCATTGTAGTTGTTCTCTGCATACTGAGATATTATTTCACTCAGACATTTAGATCTCCCTAAATTTCATTTGTATAGTGAACATTTTATTGCATTTCAGTAATATGCTAGGCACTTCTCTTGGCACTAAGAATAGAAACCTGATCAATAATATACGTCATGATCAATAATAAAACATAGGAATAATAGAACATGGAATAGAATGTATTCAATAATATAATTGTCCTCAAGGAACTTACATTCTGATAATAGGAGATTAAATAAATTAATAATTATAAACAGACGCATAATAAATATAACTTTTGATTACTAGTGTTATGAAAAATGACAAAGAGGAACTGGATGGAGTATGAAGAGTACTACTTTATTTTTTTAGTTTTATTTTTATTTTTTTGCGGTACGCGGGCCTCTCACTGTTGTGGCCTCTCCCGTTGCGGAGCACAGGCTCCGGACGCGCAGGCTCAGTGGCCATGGCTCACGGGCCCAGCCGCTCCGCGGCACATGGGGTCTTCCCGGACCGGGGAACGAACCCGTGTCCCCTGCATCCGCAGGCAGACTCTCAACCACTGCACCACCAGGGAAGCCCGAAGAGTACTACTTTAGACAAGTGAGTCTGGGAGCCCTTTTTGAAAGGAGGGTCAAAAGCTCAGTATGTTAAACAGTAAGAAGGATGACGGAACGACAATTTTTAGAGGTAGGGTGAGAGTGTAAGAGGTAAAGTAGAAAAGATGGGCAGGGGACAGATCAAGTAGAAAAAATGATGGTAAAGAATTAGCATCTGATTCTAAGTGCAGTAGGAAACTATTGAGAGATTTAAGTATCATCTGGTTTACATGTTTAAAGTTCACCTTAGCTGCTATGTGGAGAATGGATTGTACTGAGTAGCAGCCGGGAGACGGGGTTTATCAGAGTGGTCTGGGCTTCGGCAGCAGAAGGGGCCAGGAAGTGGGTGGATTTGAGCCACACTGTGGAGGTGAAACAGGGAGTTGTTAATGAGTTCCCTTTGTGATGAGGGATTGGAATGAGGGAAAGGGATGAATGGAGGGTAGCTGTTATCTGTGAATGAGGGTACCATTTACTCCGTGGTTAAAATTGGGAGGGGGAAGTGTTTAGGGAGTGACAAGGTTCTTTTTTTTTTTTTTTTAATTTTTTTTTTTAGAGGTAGGTAGGTCTTAATCTTAGATTAATACAAGCATTGTGCTAAGTGCTGGTGTTAACATGGTTGCAGGTGAGTAGTGTTGGGGGTTTTTGGAGAAATAATTGACATACAACATTATATTAGTATTCATTAAATATTCACACAAAGTCTAAATAACGGATATCACCATTTTTCAGATGGAGAAAACTGAGTCATTAGGAGGTCAGATAACTTACTCAAGGTCAGGTATGTAGCACATAATGGAACTCAAACCCAGGACTCTGATTACAGCCCGTTCTCTGAACCACTAGTTAGCTACCAATTTCAAAGAGCGCAGCTTAGCATATAACATGGGAGTCTTAATTTTTACCTTTCTGTTGGTTTTACTCTGAAGCGTTTGGCTCAATCTTTGTGTACAGCACATAAATATGACTTTTTGTTTACTCCTGGTATATTCCTTTAGCTAATTGAACCCTAAGTTTGTGAAATCCATTAATTATGTAATAATAATGTAAGACAAACTTGTCAAAAAATCTTTCAAAAATGACTACTTCCTATGCCTACTGCTATCTCTGTACTTGGTTCCAAATATCCTTTAAAAAAATTCCTGTTCCTCCTTTTACTAGCATGTATATATTTACATCTTGTTTTTCTTCACTCTCCCAGTGACACTTCTGAGTTCACGTTTACACTCACATGGATATTAAAGGTCTTATTGTTGTTTCCAGTGGTGGTGATGATGTGCTGATGGTAAAGATTAGGATGATGGTGCTATAGGGGTAACATCACGATGGTGATGGTGGAAAAAGTGGTGAAACTTATGGTGACGGTAGTTCTGATGATGCTGGTGGTGGTGGTGATGGTGGTAATGATGAACTGGTAGAGTTGCTGTCACTGATGGTAGTCACAGTGGTGGTGGTGATTGTGGTCATGTTGCAGGATGGTAGTGGCAGTGGTAGAAGCAGTATTCTTGTCTTAATGAAAGGTCACTTTTCTTCAGCCTGGGTCACAAAAGAATAAATGAAAGACAGTGAAACAGAACACCTTCCATGAGTACTTTGCATTCCTTTGGACTCTTCTCAGGGAGAAGGGAAATTTAGTCCCTGTGCCATGTTTTAAATCAAGAAGGATTAATGGCAATAAAAATATCTAACATTTATTAAGCTTTTAGTTTGTGCCACATAGTTTGAGACACCTGACCTGTATTGACAAATTTAATTCTCACAGAAATCCTATAATAAGCTTCATTTTGTGGATAAAGCAACGGAGGCAGACAAAGGTTAAATAGTTTGCCTGATTCCACCCAGATAGTAAGTGGCAGAGTAGAACTTGAAACACATGTAGCCTGGCTCCACTGTCTGCACTCTTCATGGCTACTCCCCACCCTGGATCTCCACCTGAGAAGGCCCCAGGCCATCCCCTGTGACCCTCCACTCCAGAGTATGACCTTTGATAAATCACTTACTGCCTCTCCCTAGCTTTAGAAAGTCTTTATCTATTAAAATGTAATTAGTGCATTATAATACTTGTAGCTTATTTCACACAAGCTCTTCTAATGACTCTTTTGTTAACTTTTCTCTCAGCGAGTAACAGGATATTCATTTCACCTATTAATTATCATGATCTAAACAATTGTTAAGTTACTAATTTTTATATAACGACTATTTAGTTTTCTCTCCGTGTAAACTCTCTTATTCATTTAAAACATTTATTGCAGTCAACACAGTGGACCAAGAACTGTACTAGACTATGGCTCGTTATTGTTATTTCGCATCCTGGCCTACTCTTCTTTTCCTAGAACGACATGGAGATCTGAACTTTAAATTTCACTTTAACTAAAGAGAGTATTTAGTATTCATAGTGTTGGTATGGTTGAACTTAAGAGTGTTCTTTGCTTCAACTGAATAACACGTTTCTCTTACAGAACATAAAAATGGTAGAATGTTAAAATTCTTCGCTGAATTTAAATATCCATAAGCTGATACTCAATTTATGAAGAAATTGCTCTAGATATAATTTTAGAGCACAGCAGAAGTTCTGCTTTTCTTTAAGTGGAATATATAAAATAGAAAATCATGTGATGAGTGGGTCTTGATTCTTACATCAGTTAATATTTTTTTAAGAATCAGAGGAATATAAATTCTGAAGATAGGTGTGTTGGTGGTTGCACGACAGTGTGAGTGTACTTAGGCCATTGAACCGTATACTTAAAAATGGTTAAAATGGTAAATTCTATGTTACATATATTGTATCACAATAAAAAAAAGTAATTGAAAAAAAATAAGATAATATTTACTTACAAATTTCACTAATCCTGAGTTCCAATTACCAGGAAAAACAAAAAGCTTAAAACTGTCTCTTCACATGTTGTAATTATTTTTAGGACCTTTTAAATTATCTCACTATAAAGTAGTCAACAGAAACTTGTTAGATACTCCTTTGTTCACAGTTTTGTAATAGTCACTGAGTTAACAGAGGATGGATTTTAGCCATTTAACAGTTAGCTATGTTAACAAGCATAACAAACTAAAGACACAATTAATTCTAGAAGACATTGTATTGAAACAGTTCATGAAGAGCCTTTCTTTAGGGTGGACTCCAGAGCCTAACTATATTCCCCTTCCTATCTTCCTCCCCATTCCTTCCTCCTGACCGCTTCAAACATACTGACTCTGTTGTCCATATGTTCCCATTGTGGGGAGAAAAAAATGAACAGCTTAGCGGGGAGACAAGGAAGAGCAGTAATATATGGGAGGTCAGACACTCGGTCAGATTTCATTTTGTATCTGCACACCCAGCCCTCCCACCCCAATTTATTCTGAGTGATGGGTGTCTAGTAAAGTTTCATTAAGTGAGGAGTGACCATGCTAAGCCTCCAATTCAGTGTAACCAAAATGAACGCATCAGGTACCTCCTTCCATCTCCTCCCCATCCACCATATAATGACTTTTTCTTACAATTCCAAAATTCCTGCTCCTCCCTTTCCCATATTGAGTTAGTGGAGCCCAGTGTTTCCTAAGCTAGAAATCTGAGAGTCATCCTGTACTTCTCTCCATACCCTAAAATTCACTAACTGTGCCCACTTGATAATATGGCATATTTCTGGACTCTTTTCTTTTCATCCCTACCACCATTGTCCTAGATTTGGCCCATTTCATTTCTCCTCACTCTCAGCAATAGCCACATCAATCTTTCCCCATCCCCATGTTTTTTTTTCTATTTAGATCCATCCTTCACTTTTCTACCAAAACGATCACTAGAAAATGCTAATCTCACCACGACACTCTTCCAATTAGAGCATTTTAATTACTTTCTATCTGATAAAATATAGTTTGAATCGGGCTTCCTGTTTCACTGCTATCATCGCTTACTTCTTTTTCATATTTTCATATACTTTCCTCTTGCCCAAATAAACCTTTCTCCTTCTTTAGTTGAGTTACGCAACTCATTTTTTGAGATTCATTTCATGCTGCCACTCCTCCGTAAATTCTGTTTTGAATATCACCCCTCCCTTCACTCTATCCCGTCCCTGACCCCAACTAGTCTAAAAGCGCAGCCCCAGTGCTTCATAGCTTTATCAAAGAACTAACTACGTTAAATTGAAGTTATCGGCTTTTCTGACTAGCTTCTGGGTAGACGTAAGCTTATTAAGGTCAGGCACTATGGTTTTAGTCATCCCTGTACCTGCAGAGCATAGCACTGTGCCTCACACATCATTAGGCTGCCAACACCATGTGCATTTTGAATTCGTGAGTTTCTTAAATAATTCTTGGGGTAGTATAATAATTTTAAAAACTGCTTTCTACTAAATCTTTCACTGAACATAATGTAGGTTGGCTAGCAATTCATTCACATATTTTTCATATATACATACATGTAAAAGTTATTTTGAGTTATCTTTATTCATTACATTCGCAAAGCAAAGAATTTTGAATGTATCGAAGAAGAAATACTTTCTCAACCTTAAAAGATGTAATCTTTCTGTTTCCTGAAATAGGACGATTGAACTTTTACACATTGTATAGGCTACATTCTGTTAATACACTGAAATATTAATAGTCATGTACTAGTTATTACTTGTGTTACTTTTATGAAAAGTAATGCCAAACAGGTTGTAATGCAATATCACGCTGGGTGCTTTGTCTATGATTAAGTCAGAAAGGATTCCTGAAACTTTCTTCCACGTGGTAGAGAATGGGAGGGACGTCACAAACAGATCGTAAGCTAAATGGTGAAATGACCACAGGTAAAATATGAAAGTGATAGCTGAAGTCAAGGCAACTTCTGGAAGGCATTTACATGTGTTTTGGTCTCTCTTTGCCTGTTTTAAATACCTTCCTTGGTATAATGCTTCTCAGGACTCTGACCCACTTGCCCAGTCTCAGCCTCTAGTATTAAATACCTTCAACACTCAACTCAGCCCTGAGCTGGTAATTAGCCAATCCCCGCCAAGCCTGGTAGTCTTACTGCTTTAAGTGTGATCCCTAGTATTCTTGGAACAGATACTTGGTCATTTAGTGCCCTAAGAGCCACTGCCTCCTTCAGTCCCCATTTCCACTGAGTGGACCATTCTATAAGATGCTGCTTTCTGACTTGCATGCCACTTTGCGTTTCTGGCTCTAGCTTCTAGTTGATTCACACATCGGCTAGTTGCCTAGCCTTTGCTCGTACCCTCTCTTAGGAAGGCTGGATCTTTTTCCCATGGCCCTAGACACTGCAGTTACTTGGAGTTTATCTTCATTTTGACACTCGTTTTTGCAAAGAGAATATATTCAGCACAGCTTTAAAATGTAAGCTCTTTAAAAAGAGGAACAGTGTTTCAGGGCTTATTAAATTTTTTCTTATGTGTTTGTTGTAATTATTTAAAATAATCATAATTTTAAAGTGTTATTTAATCTTAAATCATTTCCTGAAATACAATTTAATCTCAGGACATTAAGATAGAAAATAAACATTTTATAAATGTAAGATTTTCCAGTCCCAGGAATTTAGTGATATGTAGATGAAGGCTAATTGAATTTACAAAACACTGAGATGTTGTTGAGATGTTTGGAAGAAACCATGGTAATAATGCTTAACAATATTTAGCAGCATTTATGATATACTAGATTCTGTTCTGTACATTCATATTGATTTTTATTTAATCCTCAAAACAACCCTAAGAAGTCAGTAAAGTTATTGTAACTCCCGTATCATAAATTAAAAAAACAAAAAAACCTGAAGCAGATAAGCCCAGCAACTTGACCAAGGCCACACAGTTAGAGGTATTCAGTGGGCTCTAATGCCTTTTCCCTTAATTATGATGTTTTGTTGCCTCCCTCAGTGGCTTGTATTAGTAATCAGTTACAACTCTACCATTTATAACAGAATTCAGTTCTTTTTCACCTTATTTACATTTTTTCTCTTTACTTAATACATTATTTTTTGCTTCCCAGTATAGCCAGAGCCATCCATCACATTGCCAGAATTACTGCTGAACAACATAACTATGATCATCCAACTCCCTGATCTCAAAGTTCATTGCCTCCTCATTTCGCACAGCATAGAGTTCAATATCCTTGTCATGGTATTAAATCATTCTCCCAAGGCTTCCATCAGCCAGCCATGCTTCATAGGGACCACTTTCCAAAGGCTTTCTACTCATACTGCTTAATTATGTACCTGCAATCTCCATCCCCTATTTTGTGGTTTAGAAATAGACACTTTTTTCTGGCCTTCAAGCAGGCTCCCAGGAAATCTGTGGTCTCTTCCAGCAGTTCTGTAGGACCCATGGTTTGCATTTCTTTCATTTAATCTTACCTACAGTTTATTATTTTGCCTGAATCAATTATCCTGTGCTGTTGGGATATATATATATTTTTATAAGTTACTTCAAAATCTTTCTGGAAAGTGATGGGATATAAATATATATATACTAAAAATAAAATAAAATCCCTTCCTTCAATGCCAAACTTAGCGACAATTTCCTCATGAAACCTTTTAACTCCCCATTTGTCTGAAATAACTGCCTGATCCTTTATACTCCTGTGACTCTGTTAATATCTTCTTAATGCCATCCCAATGCACAGCTTTGTATTTCAGCAATGCATGTATGTGTCCAGCTCTTCTGACTTAATTGTGAACATTTTATGATTTCATCCTCAATTCCTCATCATACCTCACATAGTGTCTTTTACATAATACGGTTTCAGATGAGAAGTCCACATGTGAATCATTGCTCTGCAATAGGTAATGCATCGTTTTTCTCAGGCTGCTTTCAGGAATGTTTCCCCTTGTCTTTACTTTTCAGTACGTTGATTTTGTTGAGTGGGCATGGATTTCTTTAAGCTTATTCTGTTTTAGTTTCTCTGGACTTCATGAATCTGTAGGTTTATGTCTTTTGCCCAATTGGGAAGTTTTCAGCCATTATTTCTTCAGATACTGATTTAAGCACCACAGTCCTTCTCCTTTCCTTCTAAACTCTGATGACATGTTTTAGATATTTCTGTAGTATCCCAATAGCTGAGTCTCAGTTAATCTTTTCTTTCCTCTTTATTCTTTCTATTGCTCATATTGGATAATATCTATTCATCTATATTCAAGCTCACTGACTTTTTCCTCTCTTATCTCCATGCTGTTCTTGAGCCCATGCAGTTAACTTTTATTTTGGTCGTTGAGTTTCTCTGTTGTAAAATTTTCAGTTGGTTCCTTTTTTTTTTTTTTTTTTTTGTCATATCCTCTATTTCTCAGCTGGCAGTCTCTATCTTACCTTTCATTTCAAGAGTGTGTGCCATTACTTCTTGGAGCATGGTTATAGTTGCTGCTGTAAATTTCTTGTCTGGTAATTTCAACACTTTTATCATCTCAGAGGTTGCATCACTGGCTGTCTTTCCCCTTGGGAGTTTTTGAGATTTTCCTGGATCATCATATATTGAAAAATGTTGGATTGTATCCTAACAATGATACAATCATGTTATTAGACTCTAGGTGTTGTTTAATTCTTGTGGGGAATATTGATTTGTTATTGTTGTTGCTCTTTTAGCAGGTAAATGACCCAGTTAGGTTCAGGCCACAAATCCGGGTCTGCTGCCTGTGAGCTGTGGTTCTAATGTCAGTTCAATTTTCAAAGTTTTTGCAGTGTTATTTAGATTTATCCTACATGTACAAGATCTACAGGCTTATCTGGAACCTGGGTGGTGGTCTATCCCCTAATTCAGTGCTCTACATTGTCAGTATGCTTCATAAGGTCAAATCTGTGCATACACTGCTCAGGGGTAAACTCAGGAGATCACATACAACTTTAAGAGATAGTCTTTTTGAGGCCCTCTCCACTCTAGGATCTCCCTGATGTTTTTTGACTCCCAGGGCTCCTCTGACTAGAAATAGAAGGCTTTCATTTCTCTGAACTGCCATGTACTTCTTCATATAGTATCTGCTTCCAGGGCCCTGTGGTAAGGGGATGAAGAGAGAAAATAATCATCAGGTATTTGCCCATGCTTTTGGGACCGTAGTTTCACTGACCAGAGAGAAGGGCTTTCCTTTAGTGGAGTTGTAGTCACCTGCCACTGCTATGGAATTGCCAGGAGACTGGGATGGGAGAGATTGGGGTGGCGGGGGGGAGGGGGAGAAGTGACACAAGATACTTCTCTCACCCTCTCTGACCTCTCCCTGTATGTCCTTCATTTCCTACCCCAGAAACACAGGGCTTTTCTTGGAGCTCTCCATCTGTACTTGGTGTACAGTTCCAGGTTTTGAGCTGCCTTTAATTCCAGACTGGGGAATATGAGAAGGGAGAAAAAACAGAAAGGTCATCACTGGCTCAGTGGCACTTCATGCTCTGGTTTCCTTCCCCAATCTACGTGCTGTCATTTGCTTTTCACCAATCCTCAGTTAGCTGCTCCGTGCATTCTGTGCAGGGTTTGTAGCTGCCTTCAGTGGGAGAGACAGGGCAGCACGTGCTTACTTCTTCTTGACTAGAACTGAAAACACCACCACTCTTCTTAGATTTTGTATATGGCCATTTTGAGATCTGCATGAATAGTCACCATCAGATTGGTATATTATTAGCCGGAAGTACTTATCTGCCAACTTACAGATTTCACAGTACAGTCCCCATTTACATATATTTTACAGAAATTCTAAATAAGTCTGAGAAGTACTCTAAACCTTGAATTATAAATCTTACCCATTTTGAGAAAACTTCATTAATTTTTTCCCATTTTTATGTCCTGCATTTAGGCAGTTGAGACTACACTTAACCTTGTTATTTGAGTGAAAATAATTGACCAAAAAGGCAGAGATTCTCTACTCACCTATAAAGATAAAGTTAAGTTTTATGTATTTCTCTAGGCAGTAATGATGTGGATGACCACATGAGATGTTTTTTTAGATTACTTTGTCTGTAGGCAAACATTTTAAGAGTATTGCAAGTGAGTTATGTGATTATATGGGAGGCTTTTAGACCGTGGAGGTGAGGTTATGTGAATGTTCAAGGTCATGAAGCAAAGAGTTATAAAACTGGGACTGTTTCTAACTTGTTTTTGTACTCCCAAACCTGTCATCAGTTCATTAGGCTTATTTGCCTAAGGATAAAAAGTTGAGAGAGAAGAAAATACAAGGTCTCTGAAATTTTCTGTGATGCATAGTAGTGAGTGTGAAACAGGCAGGGGCAGTGAGACTTTCTCTGGCAGCTCTAACCACAGCAAACCAAACACAGGGCACTTACAGTTGAGAAGCAAACTAAGCAATTTTCAGAAAGAGATTGTTTTAACAGCCCTTTCAACTCACTTGTAAAGCTGAATATCACGAAAATTCTTTCTGCTTGGGAATACCATTTGAATGAGAATTTCACACGATATTATATTAGGAAGTACAAGGATATCAGACAGATTACTTGTTTCCATAGTTTATATGCTTACGTCTCTCTTGGTTACTAAAGATACAATAAATACTTTTAAAGGCAAATTGTGGCTAGAACAATGTTTCCTGAAAAGAAGCTACTAAATCCTAAGTATAAACAGAACATTAAAAGATTTATGGGGAGAATGGGGCAAATTTGAGAAGTAGGAAAACAGCTAGAATTTGCTTATCTTTATGGCAGGTGGGTCTCCTTATACCTACTACCTGGATTAACTGATCACAGACCTGGGAACTGAAAACAGGTTAGAAATTACAAAGCCTTACCACTCTTTAATTATAGAATCTCAACCATTTTATTACAACTTCTGTATGGCAGCTTTTAATTTGAAACCCATTCTAGGTTTTAATATTTTAGAAGTTAGTTTGAGCAAGCTGGCATCCACAACTAAAATGGTCCACTTCTCTAGCCCATTAGCAGCAATTCAAAGTAGTCTGAGGTTAAAAATATTTTTCACTCCTTGAAAACAGTGTTTTATGGGATTTCTATATGAAGGGGAAGAAAGAACTGCTTAGTAATAATACTGTGCAAAATAACTAGATCCCAATGGGTAGAAAACAGAAATGAAGGCCAGAATCCAGTGTCTCATATATGTTGTATCAGTGACCTCTGGACTTTCAGAGAATTACTTAATCTTGGAACTATTTCCTTATTCCTAAAACCAGCTACCTACAAATCACAAGAGAGTATTGAAGGGTTGTTGAAAATTACTTTGCATCACATTTATCAACACTAAGGAAGTATTAATTATTTTGTGGTGTATATTAAGTATTGTTATATTTTATAATGCACCTGAATTTTCTTCTTTTTCATTGTTTGGACTAACTTTCTTGTTATCCTGAATCATACAGGAAAAAAATAGTTAAACTCATGTTATTTTATGTTGGGATAATATATGACATCTATTTGAGATTTAGCCAAAGTGCTATAGAAAATGTAGCAGTGACTTTTACTGTTTTCCTATAATCACAGATAAACTCACACTGGAAAAAAGATATCATTTCCCCATAATATTTAACATCTTTAGTAATTATCTAAAAGGAAAATTATATTAAAACTCATGCAGAATAGAATAGTGCATGAAACCTGCAGGTTACCTAACTCTTGAATCTCCCAAGACCCTTGTGTTAAGTCTATTAAGTTTAAATAATATTAAATAATAGCTAATGTACCAGGTTGATTTCCTGGCAATTAGTCTTATTTTGAAAATTTTATAAGTATATTATTTTCTCACTAAAAGTTACACAGCTATTGAAACGTGACACTTGCTGCCTTTGCAGACACACCATATTTTTTAACGCTCAATAGATATTTATTAATAAATTAATAAGAAACTCCTATTGAGCTGTTGTTGCATTTTCAAAGTAAGTTATACCATTGAACTAGTAGTACTTGCTTAAGCCATTGAAATCAGAGAAAACTGGCACTCTTTTTTTTTTTTTTTTTTTTTAGGTAAGAAGTGGATTTATTTAGAGAGATACAGATTCCCCAGACAGAATGCGGTCTGTCTCAAAAGGCAAGAGCAGCCCTGAAATATGGGATGCTTAGTTTTTATGGGCTGGGTAATTTCTTAGGCTAAAGAGTAGGAGGATTATTCCGACTCTTTTGGGGAAGGGGTGGGGATTTCCAGGAATTGGGCACTGCCCACTTTTTGGCCTTTTATGGTTAGCCTCCAGAACTGTCATGGCGCCTGGGGATGACAGACACATCATTTTTAAAGAATCTTAAGCGGCTCTGATGGCTTACTTTAGAGGGGGAGAAAAGCAGGCAAGGTAACATGTGTATTTTTAGTGATAAAAGAAAAAGAGTAACCCATAAATTATCGGTAGGAAAATTGTTAATAGGTAGGTGTAGACAGTGAATATTTTCTTGATATGCCTGGAAATTGTATTTTGCCTAATACTTAAATACAAAATAAGAATAAATCTTAAGAAAATACTGCCATTTATTATTCCATGAATGTAAATCTTGATATTTTGAGGAACAGAAAATTAACTAACAGTCTTCTGTCATCTTGAGACATATTTGGATAATCAGATTGCTGTTCTGGTGGGTATACTTTTTAAGGTGTGAGTGGTAGTGAGACTCCAAAAGCAGTTAAATAAAACATAAACTAAAAGCGTCCTGTTACCTAAGACTTCACTGGTAAATACTCTTACATAATTTTGCATTTCTAAGCCATTTTTCCCCAAAGACTGGCACGTTAGTGTTTAGTGGCATTAGTTTGCGTGTTCCGTTCCCCTGTTACTTATGCATTAATTAGTTTTGTTTACCTGTGCATAATTTTTTCCTAATTTCACAACAGTTTTTCTTTTGGTAATTGACAATGCAATTTACTGCATATGCACTTTCTGGCCCCCAAACAAGAATGTTAAGGTGTAAAGCACCAACCTCTTCATCTCAGACTGTTAAGAAAAAGGATTGGTTGTGACTAATTTCCAATTAATTTGCCGTGGTTACAGGGAACAAAACAATTGCACCTACTAATTAAAATTTAAAATATTCCAAAGTGTCCTCTTTAGGTGTCTTTGGAATATATAATTTCCATTTTGGCTCATTGCTGGATCTGTAACACCCATGAGCTTGACAGCTCTATTAATTTAAAGACTCAGTAATACCTGTTAGTACAAAACATGAAAAAAAATACCATTTATTTTAATTTTGCAGCTCTGTCATTTTCTCAGTATGTTTTAAAATTATCATGACACCATAATGTGCACAAATCGCCTTGGATGAAGGGGAAGCGGATCACACTACTTAGGGGAGATACTGAAGTATGTTATTAGAGCTTAATTAATGCCAAACTGATTAGATTTGATTGCATTGTATACAAAAATATTTTAAAGAATTTTTTCTGACTATATTATATTTTAAAAGTTATCCCAAACGGGTTATATTTACAATTATACTTACATTTTTATAGCTCTTTTCTTTAGTACATTCTATTTAAATATTATGAAATAAACCTACATTGTTCTCTTATTTTTCATGGTGAAACCTGAATTAATCTACTCATTTTTAATTTACAAAAGTTCATTTCAGTTTAGCTCAAAGAAAATAGCATCTCTCATAGATTTGTTCTTTGACAGGAACTCCTAACCCAAAGTGGACACAATGTCCAAAGACATGAAAGGGCAAAAATTGAAATGAGAAATGTCCTAAGTACATAATACCTTATGCATTTATACTGATGTGATCCAGGACTGCTAAACACACTAAAAGTGATAAAATTATATGCACTTAACAGAATTATGTCATTAGCTTTCTAGAATACCAATAGTTATTTTATTTATATTTACATCTGGTTCAAAATTGAATATATTTCTCTAGAATGCGTAAAGTTAATAGTCTCTTAGTTGATGTGCCTCATCGTACTAGTATGTAGATTTGATTTCTTTCCAGAGCAGTTAGAGGTCTCTCTTCTGGTGGCTACAAACTGTAGAATCATAAGGCCTGAGCCTGACTTTTCTCCCACAAACTGCCTTGTGGAAGACCTTATCTAGCTCTTCATTTCTTCTGATTTTGTGTATTATAATTAGAAAATATGGCTAACATATTCTGAGCTTTTCCTCAAAAGGCAACGTACTGTATTGTTGAAAGTTTTAAAGAGTAAGCTTTCTTATCCACTAACAGAGCACAGTGTTTCATAGAGATATTCCCAGGATGGGTTACCAATTTCAAACAAGAATTTGAATGAAAAAACTTAACCAAAATACACTGAATAGACTTTAATAATTTATTGTTTTTATTTTCTTGAATAGTCAGAACACAGTTGCACATGTGTTATTTGAGAAGACTTTAAAAAAATGAGAGGATTTTAACATATTACAGATATACCTCGGAGATATTGCAGGTTCAGTTCCAGACCACTACAATAAAGCAAATATTGCAGTAAAGCAAGTCACATGAATTTTTTTGGTTTCCCAGTGCCTATAAGTTATGTTTATAGTATACTGTAGTCTATTAAGTATACAATAGCACTGTTTCTAAAATAGAATGTACAAACCTAAATTTAAAAATACTTTCTTGTTAAAAAATGCTAACTATCATTTGATCCTTCAGTGAGTCATAATCTTTTTGCTGGAGGAGGGTCTTGCCTGGATGTTGGTGGCTGCTGACTGATCAGTGTGGTGGTTGCTGAAGGTTGTGGTGGTTTTGGCAATTTCTTAAAATAAGACAGCGATGAAGTTTGCTGCATCGATGGACTCTTCCTTTCACAGTCAAGTTCTCTGTAGCATCAATACTGTTTGATAGCATTTTACCTACAAGAGAACTTGTTTCAAAACTGGGGTCAATCCTCTCAAACCCTGCCACTGCTTTATCAACTAAATTTATGTGATATTCTAAGCCCTTTGTTGTCATTTCAACAGTCTTCACAGAATCTTCACCAGGAGTAGATTCCATCTCAAGAAACCATTTTCTTTGCTCATCCTTAAGAAGCAACTCCTCATCTGTGAAAGCTGTATCATGAGATTGTAGCAATTCAGTCACATCTTCAGGCTCCATTTCTAATTCTAGTTCTTCTAGTTCTCTTGCTATTTTCACCACATCTATAGTTACTTCCTCCACTGAAGTCTCAAACCTCTCAAAGTCATATATGAAGGTTGGATCAACTTCTTCCCAACTCCTATCAGTGTTGATATTTTGACCTCTTCCCATCAATCAGGTATGTTCTTAATGGCATCTAGCATGGTAAATCCTTCCCAGAAGGTTTTTAGTTTACTTTGCCCAGATCCATCAGAGGAACCACTATCTATGGCAGCTATAACCTTACAAAATGTGTTTCTTAAATAATAAGACTTGAAGGTCAAAATTACTTCTCGATCTATGGGCTGCAGAATGGATGTTGTGTTCGCAGGCATGAAAACAACAGTAGTCTCATTGTACATCTCCATCAGAGCCCTTGGATGACCAGGTACATTGTCGATGAGCAGTAATATTTTGAAAGGAACCTTTTTTCCTGCACATTAGGTCTCAACACTGGGCTTAAACTATTCAGCAAACCATGTTATAAACAGATGTGCTGTCATCCAGGCTTTGTTGTTCCATTTAGAGAACACAAGCAGAGTAGATTTAGCATAATTTTTACGGGGCCTAACATTTTCAGAATGGTCAATGAGCGTTAGCTTCAACTTAAAGTCACCAGCTGCATTAGCCCCTAACAAGAGGCAGTCAGCCTGTCCTTTGAAACTTTGACGCCAGGCGTTCACTTCTCCTCTACAGCTATAAAAGCCCCAGATGGCATCTTCCAGTGTAAGGCTGTTTTGTCTACATTGAAAATTTGTTGTTTAGTATTGCTACCTTCATTAACTCTCTTAGCTAGATCTTCTGGATAATTTGCTGCAGCTTCTACATCAGCATTTGCTGCTTGACCTTGTACTTTTTCTGTAATGGAGACGGCTTCTTTCCCTAAACCTCACGAACCAACCTCTGCTAGCTTCAGACTTTTCTCCTGCAGCTTCCTCACCTTGCTCAGCCTACATAGAAATGAGAGTTAGGGCCTTGCTCTGGATCAGGCTTTGGCTTAAGGGAATGTTGTGGCTGATACGTCAGACGGCTAAAACTTTCTCCACCTCAACAATAAGGTTGTTTTGCTTTCTTATCATTCATGTGTTAACTGGAGTAACACTTTTGGTTTCCTTCAAGAACTTCTTCGCTGCATTCACAACTTGGCTGTTTTGCACAAGAGGCCTAGCTTTTCGCTTGTCTCAGCTTTTGGCGTGCCTTCCTCATTAAGCTTAATCATTTCTAGCTTTGGATTTAAAGTGAAAGATATGTGACTCTTCCTTTCATCTGAACATTTAGAGGCCATTGTAGGGTCATTAACTGGCCAAATTTCAATATTGTTGTGTCTTAGGAGATAGGCCCGAGGAGCGGGAGAGAGATGGGGGAATGGCCAGTCGTTGGAACAGTTAAAACACACAAAATTTATCTGTTAAGTTTGCCATCTTATATGGGCACAGTTCATGTTGCCCCAAAACAATTACAATAGTAACATCAGAGGTAACTGAGCACAGATCACCACAACAAATAGAATAATAATGAAAAAGCTTGAAACATTGTGACAATTGCCAAAATGTGACACAGATACATGAAGTGAATGAACGCTCTTGGAAAAATGGTGTGCACAGACTTGCTTGATAGAGGGTTGCCTCAAGCTTTCAATTTGTAGAGAGAGAAAAAAAAAGCAATATCTGCAAAGCACAATAAAGTGAAGTGCAATAAAAGAAGGTATGCCTATACATTGCTTTATCCTTGTCACAATTTCATGGGGTAAACAAAACAGATATTTACTATTAAATGTAATTTTGAAATCAGTAAATAAAAATTAAGAAAAGAGTACAATTATTTAGTCCAAGTCAGGCATATCATGATTGGTTTCTTCATTCCTTCAGCAAATTCTTACTGAATTTCTTCTTTATAAATGTGCTGAATTTTGTCCTAGAGTGTTATAATGGAGAGAAAACAAAACAAAGACATGATCTCTGAACTCTTTTCAGGTATTCATTACTCAAAGAATCACACAAATATAAAAATTCAAGAAAGATGTAAGGTCCGTGAATGGAAGGTTCATGGTACTGTGAACTCTGACACTATGGAACTATGGTAATAAGAGAAGGTACAGTAGAGAGAATTGACCTTGTCAGAGGAGATCCAAGAAGACTTTCAAAGAAACTCAAAATAGACCTGAGAACTACAGGGTGAGAAGCATATGACTAGGCATAACAGAGGGAAGAGTGTTCGATGCAGAGGGAACAACATGGGTGGGAGGGAGCATGATGTTTACAAGGAAGGATTTGAAAGATGACATGATGGCTGTGGAACAGAAGGAAGGGAGTTGTGGGGTGAGGCAGGTGATTCCGTGGGAATCTGAGCTGCAGGACCTTCAATCATATAGGAAGAATTTTTAGCTTTAGTTTAAGAGTCAGGTGGAACTAAAGAGAGTTTAAGCAGGAAGGTGATGTGATCAGATTTGCATGGTGATAAGATCATTGTAGGTGGGGAATAGATTGGAAGGGAAGGCAACGAATCAGGAGACTTCTGCAATTGTTCAGTCCTTAGAATGGTGGTGATAGAAAGACCAAAAACCAGTCAAGAGATACAGAAAATATTTGAGGGATAAAATTGATCAGACTTTGTAATAGATTGGTTATAGGAGGAAAAGGAAGGTGCCAGGGATGATCCATATTTCTGGCTTGAACAACTGAATAAATGATGGAGCAATTATCTGAAATAGGAGAATTTGGAAAGTAATCAGGCTATGTCCTCTCTACTCCAATTTAATTCAAATCATTATGCTCCCTAATCAATATCTTAGTCACATTATTAGGAATATCAATTATCATTGCATTATGGGATTGCAGTTTTTTATGAGTAACATGTCAACATGTTGACTAGATTACCATGCAATAGTTTAACGTTGATGAGAAAGTCTTTCGGTCAACGCTGTGATGCTCCAGATAATTAAGGATCTAGCTGAGAGTAGAAATTGGGTCATGAAAGAAGTTTCTTCTCTCATTGTTGTCAGTATGGGCTTTTGGTCTCCCTTGGTTTAAAACACCCATACTTTCTGGGGGTTAGTAAATGCCTGACATGGATTTTTTTCTAGTCTTTCCTTTGGTAGACCTGGAGCCTGGCATGTGACTGAAATCCTACCAGGTGCTTCTGGCCTCCTCAGAGAGAAGGCAGATGGCCATAAATGTCATCTCTCAGTGCCACCCAAGGAATCCCAAAAGCCTTGTTGTCTCAGATGGGAGAGAGGTTAGCAAAATGTGTTTTCCATTGGACTAAACATAATTATGTTAAAAATACTAGGTAACAGTTATTAAGCATACAAATGACAGGCATAGCCTCTTTTGGTACTTGTAGTGGTCTTTTTAAGTAGGTGTATCATTATCCTCATTTAGTAAATAGAGACTGAGGCTCAAAAATGTTAGATCCTTTGGCCAGTGGCCAAGCTGGCACTCAAACCCTTGCTTCATGTCCTGAATCCATACTCTTAACCCCAATGCTATGTGAAAAAACCTTGTAAAAAAGGATATATGAAATATTATGAAGAAGTAGAATCACAAGTTGTGAATATATTGCTAATATTCTCTGGTTATAGTCAAAGAGGAGAATTTTTTGTATTGTTTTGTTCATTTTTAAAGTTTTTGTTTCTTTTTTGCCACATGACAAAATATTTGGAGAGACCCTAGGAAAAGAAAAATAGTGACTGTGTTAAAGTTGTGGGTATAATTTTTCTGTAAAGACATGAAAATTATAAAAACATTTTAAAAAATGTCATTGACCTTCCCTGGTGACCAACTTACAACCATAAAATAAAAGGAGAACCAAATTTATATCTTAAAAGAGATTTCAAATCCAGGTATGAATATTTCCCATGCAATGTGGCCAAATAGCCCATCACTTTCAGGAGAAAGTTTCTCTTTTCTTATTACCATACCTATTTAAAATTCCTGTGAATTTAATCAGCAAGTAAACCTCTCAAACCCATTTGTTAGAGATGTTATTGTAAATCTTCACAATGATTTCTTTGAATCTGATGTTAGGTCAAAGACTTTGACATTAAATTTGGAAATTACTATCATTCCAGAAAATAATGGCTGGAATCATAAAGAAGCTGGCACAGGGATTTTAGAAAATTGTTATGTTTCATTGCTTTGCTTTTTGGCAGTTATGGACCTGAAAATTTTAGCGTGCTCTTTATTCCTGCTGTCATATGGCTCAGCTACATGCATGAATTCAAAATGGTTTCCATTATTGGAAAGAGACAGTCTTACTCCAGAATCAAGCTAGGTAACTTTTAATGTTCCAGGTAATTGCTAAATTAAGCTTTCCCTGCAGATATTTTATGGCATTTATTTTGCTCTGAAAACCCCATTCATTTTTAAGGTAGCTGAATAAATCCAGTGATAATAAACTCTTAAAGAGGTGAATCAGGGAAAGAAAATTTTGGCTAGTTACGGGGAGAATATTTAAAAAGGAAAACGCTACCTGCTGATGTACTTTCTAAGAAACACAGTATTATTAAGCCCACCGTGGTGCAAAGCAATAAAGAGATTAAACATTTAAGCCAAATTTGATCAGTTGATATGTTACCAAAATTGGGAAAGCTAGTATATGTTCTAATTCAGAATTTTCACAGAAGGAATTCTGAATGGTGGCACTCAGTATAGCAAAGACATGCCATTTGAAACTATTTCCACTTGTATTCATCTTTTAACTATTGACCAATTAAGTCATAATTTTAAATTAAAATTGCTTTCTTCCACCTTATGCCTCATAATTCTAGATGCAATTTTCAGTATTTGACTGTAATTGCATCAGGGATCAGCAGGTAATGGTCTTTGGGCCAGATCTGCACAGCTACCTGTTTTGCATTGTCAAAGACTTAAGAATATATTTTGCATTTTTAAATGGTTGAAAAGAATCAAAAGAATAATAATAGTTCATAATGTTAAAATTACATGAAATGCAAATTTTAGTTTCCATACATAAAGTTTTACTGGAACACAGTCACATCCATTTATTTACATTAAGTCTGTGGATACTTTTGTGCTACAGTGGCAGAGACCTCATAGACCACAAAGCCTAAAATATTTACCATATAGACCTTTACAGAAAATGCTTGCCAACCCCTAAATTGCATAAGCATCCTATAGTATATAACTCTCAAATATGATTTCTAGATTTAGAATTAATATAAACAGTTTAGTAGCTTACATCACTTATATGCAAACGATTGTGACAAATGGAGGCATGCCTAGCCTAGATACATGTAATTTGAAGGTCTCACCCTCAATAGAAGAAGGATAGGCCTCTCTGAAGATTGATTGGAAATGTTTGTATGATGGTACTTCTTTCCTTTTTTTTTTCCTCCTACATCCCTGGCTACTTGTCTGCATATTCTTTCATAGTATCTGACTCTTACTTCACTATTATATGTCCATGTTCCCCCATTATGCAGTCTAATGTCTGATATTCACATTTGATACACATTTGTCCTTTAGTAATCTCTTTTCAATGGATGATGTTATTTATAGGATTGTTACACCCAGATCTGTCTCGAGACCTGTTCTCCCTTCTGAACACCAGACTTTCATATCCCAAAGACACTAAGCAGCTCCTTTAGAATGTCACACTCAACAGAGTTCACTAACTTCCTGGTTCTCACTCCTGCCAAAAATACATCTCTTTCTATAAAAAACCACCACCACACACACATAGCAAACAAAGCTGAAAGCATGAAAGTCATACTAGAATCTTTCTTTTTTCCAATACTCCACACATCCATCATGTCCTGCAGATTGTACCTCCTTGCTATCTCTCAAATCTGCCCTGTATTCTATCCCCATTGCCACTGCTGCAAGTAAAATCCATTTCACTTCTTTCTAGATTATTTTATTCACCTCCCATCTGATCTCCCTGTCTCTGTTACGGCACACAGCCCCTAAGCTACACTTCCAGAGTGATGCTGCTAAGACTCAGTTTAATTATGTCCGCTCCTTCCCCCATGATCTTAATGGCATTGTTTTGTGCTCGCATTGCATTCTGAGAATATCTCCATAGCACAAGGCGTGTTACATCCTACCACTGCATGTGTCACCATCATTTGACTATGTGCACCTCAGTTATGTTTTAAAAAGTATCTGTTCAACTTGGAATCGCCAGCACTAAGCTGAAATAAGCTGGTACCTAGTAGATTAACAATAAGGCTAATTAAACTTGAGTTAAATTAGGTTATTTGGTTCCATTGATATTAGCTTTCAGCCATATGTTTGGGGGGTGAGTATAAGAAGGTGCTAGTCATTCGTTTAGTCAGTCAGATTCTGATAGGTCTTACCCCTTAGAAAGAGAAGTAAATGACAAATAGACCAGGGCTTCCCAAATTGAAGCATGCATGTGAATCACCTAGGGATCTTGTTACAAAGCAGAATCTGATTCAGGTCTTGGGTGGGACTGGGAGTCTGCATTTCTAACAACGAAGTCAGTGTTCCTGGTTTGTGGACCACATTAGGAGAACCAAAGCTCTAGAGAGGAAGACAGTTCACTGCAGAGGGATTTTTGCTTTTGCTGTTGTTAATTTTTTTTTTTTAATTGTCTGTGGCTCTATTTTTTCCTTTCATTTTTTTAATTTTTATTTTTAACATCTTTATTGGAGTATAATTGCTTTACATTACAATGTTGTGTTAGTTTCTGCTGTATAACAAAGTGAATCAGCTGTATGTATGCACATATCCCCATATCCCCTCCCTCTTGTGACTCCCTCCCACCCTCTCTATCCCACCCCTGTAGTGGGTCACAAAGCACTAGGCTGATCTCCCTGTGCTATGTGGCTGCTTCCCACTGATATCTGTTTTACATTTGGTAGTGTATATATGTCCATGCTACTCTCTCACTTTGTCCCAGTTTACCTTTCCCCCTCCCCGTGTCCTCAGGTCCATTGTGTACATCTGAGTCTTTATTCCTGTCCTGCCCCTAGGTTCATGAGAACTTTTTTTTTTTTGATTCCATATATATGTGTTAGCAAACGGTAATTCTTTTTCCCTTTCTGACTTACTTCACTCTGTATGACACACTCTAGGTCCATCCACCTCACTACAAATAACTCAATTTCGTGTCTTTTTATGGCTGAGTAATATTCCATTGTATATATGTGCCACATCTTCTTTATCCATTCATCTGTCAATGGACACTTAGTTTGCTTCCGTGTCCTGGCTATTGTAAATAGAGCTGCAATGAACATTTTGGTACATGACTGTTTTTGAATTATGGTTTTCTCAGGGTATATGCCCAGTAGTGGGGTTGCTGGGTCATATGGTAGTTCTATTTTTAGTTTTTTAAGGAACGTCCATACTGTTCTCCATAGTGGCTGTTTTCCACCAACAGTGCGAAAGCATTCCCTTTTCTCCACACCCTCTCCAGCCTTTTTTGTATGTAGATTTTTTTGATGATGGCTATTCTTACCTGTGTGAGGTGATACCTCATTGTAGTTTTGATTTGCATTTCTCTAATGATTAATGATGTTGAGCATCCTTTCATGTGTTTGTTGACAATCTGTATATCTTCATTGGAGAAATGTATATTTAGGTCTTCTGCCCATTTTTGGATTATGTTGTCTGGTTTTTTGATATTGAGCTGCATGAGCTGCTTGTATATTTTGGAGATTAATCCTTTGTCCATTGCTTCGTTTGCAAATATTTTCTCCCATTCTGAGGGTTGTCTTTTTGTCTTGTTGATGGTTTCCTTTGCTGTTCAAAAGCTTTGAAGTTTCATTAGGTCCTCTTTGTTTATTTTTGTTTTTATTTCCATTTCTCTAGGAGGTGGGTCAAAAAGGATCTTACTGTGATTTATATCATAGAGTGTTCTACCTATGTTTTCCACTAAGAGTTTTATAGTGTCTGGCCTTAGATTTAGGTCTTTAATCCATTTTGAGTTTATGTTTGAGTATGGTGTTAGGAAGTGTTCTAATTTCATTCTTTTATATGTACCTGTCTAGTTTTCCCAGCACTACTTATTGAAGAGGCTGTCTTTTCTCCATTATATACTCTTGCCTACTTTATCAAAAATAAGGTGACCATATGTGCTTGGGTTTATCTCTGGATTTTCTATCCTGTTCCACTGATCTATATTTCTGTTTTTGTGCCAGTACCATACTGTCTTGATTACTGTAGCTTTGTAGTATAGTCGGAAGTCATGGAGACTGATTCCTCCAGCTCCGTTTTTCTTTCTCAAGGTTGCTGTCACTATTCAGGGTCTTTTGTGTTTCCATACAAACTGTGAAATTTTTTGTCCTAGTTCTGTGAAGAATGCCATTGGTAGTTTGACAGGGATTGCATTGAATCTGTAGATTGCTTTGGGTAGTATTGTCATTTTCACAATGTTGATTCTTCCAATCCAAGAACATGGTATATCTCTCCATCTGTTTGTATCATCTTTAATATCTTTCATCAGTGTCTTCTAGTTTTCTGCATACAGGTCTTCTGTCTCCTTAGGTAGGTTTATTCCTACATATTTTATTCTTTTTGTTGCATTGGTAAATGGGAGTGTTTCCTTAATTTCTCTTTCGGATTTTTCATAATTAGTGTGTAGGAATGCAAGAAATTTCTGTACATTAATTTTGTATCCTGCTACTCAACCAAATTAATTGATGAGTTCTAGTAGTTTCCTGGTAGCATCTTTAGGATTCTCTATGTATAGTATCATGTCACCTGCAAACTGACAGTTTTACTTCTTCTCTTCTGATTGGGATTCCTTTTATTTCTTTTTCTTCTCTGATTGCTGTGGCTAAAACTTCCAAAACTATGTTGAATAATAGCAGTGAGAGTGGGAAACCTTGTCTTGTTCCTGATCTTAGTGTAAATGGTTTCAGTTTTTCACCATAGAGAACGATGTTGGCTGTGGGTTTGTCATATGTGGCCTTTATTATGTTAAGGTAGGTTCCCTCTATGCCTACTCTCTGGAGCATTTTTATCATAAGTAGATGTTGAATTTTGTCAAAAGCTTTTTCTGCATCTATTGAGATTTTCATATGGTTTTTCTCCTTCAATTTGTTAATATGGTGTATCACATTGATTGATTTGCATATATTGAAGAATTCTTGCATTCCTGGGATAAACCCCACTTGATCATGGTGTATGATCCTTTTAATGTGCTGTTGGATTCTGTTTGCTAGTATTTTGTTGAGGATTTTTGCATCTATGTTCATCAGTGATATTGGCCTGTAATTTTCTTTTTTTGTGACATCTTCGTCTGGTTTTGGTATCAGGGTAATGGTGGCCTGAAGAATAAGTTTTTTTGTTTTTGTTTTGTTTTGTTTTGTTTTGTTTTTGTGGTACGCGGGCCTCTCACTGTTGGGGCCTCTCCCGTTGCGGAGCAACAGGCTCCGGATGTGCAGGCTCAGCAGCCATGGCTCACGGGCCCAGCCGCTCCTCGGCATGTGGGATCTTCCCAGACCGGGGCACGAACCCGTGTCCCCTGCATCGGCAGGCAGACTCTCAACCACCGCGCCACCAGGGAAGCCCAAGAATAAGTTTAAAAGTGGTTTTCCCTCTGCTTTATTTTGGAAGAGTTTGAGAAGGATAGGTGTTAGCTCTTCTCTAAATGTTTGATAGGATTCACCTGTGCAGCCAGCTTGTCCTGGGCTTTTGTTTGTTGGAAGATTTTTAATCACGGTTTCAATTTCAGTGCTTGTGATTGGTCCGTTTATATTTTCTACTTCTTCCTGGTTCAGGAAGAACCAGGAAGATTGTGCTTTTCTAAGAATTTATCCATTTCTTCCAGGTTGTTCCTTTTATTGGCATATAGTTGCTTGTAGTAATCTCTCATGATCCTTTGTATTTCTGCAGTGTCAGTTGTTACTTCTCCTTTTTCATTTCTAATTCTGTTAACTTGAGTCTTCTTCCTTTTTTTCTTGGTGAGTCTGGTTACTGGTTTTTCAGTTTTGTTTATCTTCTCAAGGAACCAGCTTTTAGTTTTATTGATCTTTGCTATCGTTTCCTTCATTTCTTTTTCATTTATTTCTGATCTGATCTTTATGATTCTTTCCTTCTGCTAGCGTTGGGGTTTTTTTGGTTCTTTTTTCTCTAATTGTTTTAGGTGTTAGGTTAGGTTGTTTATTTGAGAGTTTTCTTGTTTCTTGAGGTAGGATTGTATTGCTATAAACTTCCCTCTTACTAGTGCTTTTGCTGCATTCCATAGGTTATGGGTCATCGTGTTTTCATTGTCATTTGTTTCTAGGTATTTTTTGATTTCCTCTTTGATTTCTTCAGTGATTTCTTGGTTATTTAGTAGCGTATTGTTTGACCTCAATGTGTTTGTATTTTTTACAGATTTTTTTCCTGTAATTGATATCTAGTCTCATAGCATTGTGGTCAGAAAAGATACTTGATACAATTTCAATTTTCTTAAATTTACCAAGGCTTGATTTGTGACCCAAGATATGGTCTATCCTGGAGGATGTTCCATGAGCACTTGAGAAGAAAGTGTATTCTGTTGTTTTGGGATGGAATGTTCTATAAATATCAGTTAGATCTATCTGGTCTATTGTGTCATTTAAAGCTTGTGTTTCCTTATTTATTTTCATATTGGAGAATCTGTCCATAGGTGAAAATGGGGTGTCAAGGTCTCCTACTATAATTGTGTTACTGTCAATTTCCCCTATTATGGCTGTTAGTATTTGCCTTATATATTGAGGTGCTCCTATGTTGAGTGCATAAATACTTACAATTCTTCTGTCATCTTCTTGGATTGATCCCTTGATCACTATGTAGTGTCCTTCTTTGTCTCTTGTAATAATCTTTATTTTAAAGTCTGTTTTGTCTGATATGAGAATTGCTACTCTAGCTTTCTTTTGATTTCCATTTGCATGGACTCTGTTTTTCCATCCCCTCACGTTCAGTCTGTGTGTGTCTCTAGGTCTGAAGTGTGTCTCTTGTAGACAGCATATATACAGGTCTTGTTTTCGTATCCATTCAACCAGTCTATGTCCTTTGGTTGGAGCATTTAATCCATTTACATTTAAGGTAATTACGATATGTATGTTCCTATTACCATTTTCTTTACTGTTTTGGGATTGTTATAGTAGGTCTTTTCCTTCTCTTGTGTTTCCTTCCTAGAGAAGTTCCTTTAGTGTTTATTATATTGCTGGTTTGGTGGTGCTGAATTCTCTTAACTTTTGCTTGTCTGTAAAGGTTTTAATTTCTCCATCAACTCTGAATGAGATCCTTGCTGGATAGAGTAATGTTGGCTGTAGGTTTTTCCTTTTTATTACTTTAAATATGTTCTGCCACTCCCTTCTGACTTGCAGAGTTTCTGCTGAAAGGTCAGCTGTTAACCTTACGGGGATTCCCTTGTATGTTATTTGCTGCTTCTCCTTTGTTTCTTTTAATATTTTTTCTGTGTATTTAATTTTTGATAGTTTGATTCATATGTGTCTTGGCATGTTTCCCCTTGGATTTATCCTGTATGGGACGCTGCACTTCCTGGTCTTGATTGACTGTTTCCTTTCCCATGTTAGGGAAGTTTTCAACTAAAAGCTCTTCAAATATTTTCTCAGACCCTTTCTTTTTCTCTTCTTCTTCTGGGACCCCTATTATTCAAATGTTGGTGCGTTTAATGTTGTCCCAGAGGTCTCTGAGACTGTCCTCAGTTCTTTTCATTCTTTTTTCTTTATTCTGCTCTGAGGTAGTTATTTCCAGTATTTTATCTTCCAGGTCACTTATCTGTTCTTCTGCCTCAGTTATTCTGCTGTTGATTCCTTCTAGAGAATATTTAATTTCATTTATTGGTTCTTCATCATTGTTTGTTTGCTCTTTAGTTCTTCTAGGCCCTTGTTAAACATTTCTTGTATTTTCTCCATTCTATTTCCAAGATTTTGGATCATCTTTCCTATCATTATTCTGAATTCCTTTTTAGGTAGACTGACTACTTCCTCTTCATTTGTTTGGTCTGGTGGGTTTTTACCTTGCTCCTTCATCTGCTGCATATTTCTCTGTTTTCTCATTTTATTTAACTTACTGTGTTTGGGGTCTCCTTTTCACAGGCTGCATGTTCATAATTCCCGTTGTTTTTGGTGTCTGCCTCTGTGGGTGAGGTTGGTTCAGTGGGTTGTGTAGGCTTCCTGGTGGAGGGGACTGGTGCCTGTGTTCTGGTGGGTGGGGCTGGATCTTATCTTTCTGGTGGGCAGGACCATGTCAGGTGGTGTGTTAGGGGTTTCTGTGAAGTTATTATGATTTTAGGCAGTCTCTTTGCTAATGGGTGCGGTTGTGTTCCTGTCTTGCTAGTTGTTTGGTGTGGGGTGTCCAGCACTGGAGTTTGCTGGCTGTTGGGTGGAGCTGGATATTAGCGCTGAGACAGAGATCTCTGGGAGAGCTCTCACCAATTGATATTACATGGGGATGGCAGTTCTCTGGTGGTCCAGTCTCCTGAACTTGGCCCTCCCACCTCAGAGGCTCTGGCCTCACAGCAAGCCGGAGCACCAAGACCCTGTCAGCCACATGGCTCAGAAGAAAAGGGAGAGCAAAAGAAAGAAAAAAAATAGAAAAAAAGAAATTAATTTTAGAAAGGAAAAGAAATTTTTTAATAGAAAATAACAATAATTTAAAAAAAGAGAGCCACAAAACCAATAAAGAAATCCACCAATGATAACAAGCACTAAACACTAAACTAAGATAAACATAAAAGTCAGAAACAAGTCAGTCACAGACAGCAAACCCCAAGTCTACAGTTGCTCCCAAAGTCCACCGCCACAATTTTGAGATGATTCGTTGTCTATTCAGGTATTCCATAGATGCAGGGTACATCATGTTGATTGTAGGGATTTAATCCACTGCTTCTGAGGCTTCTGGGAGAGATTTCCCTTTCTCTTCTTTGTTCGCACAGCTCCTGGGGTTCAGCTTTGGTTTTGGCCCCACCTGTGCACGTATGTCACCCTTAGGCATCTGTTCCCCACCCAGACAGGAGGGGGTTAAAGCAGCGGCTGATTAGGGGGCTCTTGGTCATTCAGGCCAGGGGGAGGGAAGGGTACAGTAGTCTTAATTGGAATGCAGGGCCAGCCTGTGGTGGCAGAGGCCGGTGTGATGTTGCAACAGCCTCAGGCATGCCCTGTGTTCTTCCCGGGGATGTTGTCCCTGGATCATGGGACCCTGGCAGTGGCGGGCTGCACAGGCTCCCGGGGTGGTAGGTGGTGTGGATAGTAACCTGTGCTTGCACTCAGGCTTCTTGGTGGTTGGAGCAGCAGGCGTTAGCGTTTCATGCCCATCTCTGGGGTCCGAGCTGAGAGCCGCAGCTTGCGCCTGTCTGCAAAGCTTGTTTAGGCAGTGCTCTGAATCCCCTCTCCTCGTGCCCCCCTGAACAATGGTCTCTTGCCTCTTAGGCAGTTCCAGACCTTTTCCCGGACTTCCTCCCAGTTAGCTGTGGTGCACTAGCCCCCTTCAGTCTGTGTTCACACAGCCAAACCCAGTCCTCTCCCTGGGATCTGACCTCCGAAGCCTGAGCCTCAGCTCCGAGCCCCTGCCCACCCCGGCGGGTGAGCAGACAAGCCTCTCAGGCTGGTGAGTGCTGCTCGACACTGATCCTCTGTGCGGGAATCTCTCCGCTTTGCCCTCCGCACCCCTGTTGCTGTGCTCTCCTCCATGGCTCCACAGCTTCCCCCCTGCCCACCACCAGTCTCCACCGGTGAAGGGGCTTCCTAGTGTGTGGACACCTTTCCTCCTTCACAGCTCCCTCCCACTGGTGCAGGTCCCATCCGTATCCTTTTGTCTCTGTTTATTCTTTTTTATTTTGCCCTACCCAGGTACGTGGGGGAGTTTCTTGCCTTTTGGGAGGTCTGAGGTCTTCTGCCAGCATTTAGTAGGTGCTCTGTAAGAGTTTCCACGTGTAGATGTGTTTTTGATGTACTTGTGGGGAGGATGGTGATCTCCACGTCTTACTCCTCTGCCATCTTGAAGGTCCCCTCATTGTTAATCTTTTTAACACTCATATCAAAATAATATGTGCACATTAGAAAAACCAGAATGTATAGCGTTCCAAGAAAAACGGCTAGCCTCTGTCCCATCATTTCTGGGTCACCAGGTCCACTCTTTGATTCTTTGGCTGCCTCTTCTGATTGCTTACTGCATGTCTGTAAACAATCTGCTTTGCTGTGATTTTTTTGACTTAATAGCTTTAGGTATATTCTACTTAATTTATGCTATGGAAAGTGGTTTTTAATACTCTCACATTACTCCATTTAACTCTTAATAATAGTTAATATGTACTGAGTGATTTTTATGTGCCAGGTAACATTCTAAGCATTTTGTGTACATTGATTCATTTAGTCCTTACAAGAAACCAATGAAATGGACACTATATTAAAGTCTCTATAGTATTTTTTTTAATGGAACTTTATTTTATTTATTTATTTATTTTTGGCTGCATTGGGTCTTTGCTGCTGTGCGTGGGCTTTAGTTGTGGTGAGCGGGGGCTACTCTCCGTTGTGGTGCACGAACTTCTCATTTCAGTGGCTTCTCTTGTTGCAGAGCATGGGCTGTAGGCACGTGGGCTTCAGTAGTTGTGGCATGCGGGCTCAGTAGTTGTGGCTCATGGACTCTAGAGCACAGGTTCAGAAGTTGTGGCGCACGGGCTTAGTTGCTCCATGGCATGTAAGTTCTTCCCGGGCCAGGGGTTCAACCCCTGTCCCCTGCATTGGCAGGTGGATTCTTAACCACTGTGCCACCAGGGAAGCCCAAAGTCTCTACAGTATTGATGAGGGAAATTAATTATAGTCCTCTGCCCAAAGTCTCCAGATAGGAAGTGGTGGACCCTGGCAGTCTGATTTTTAACCAGTATGCCGTTCTGCTTCTGAAGAAAAATTTTATTTAAATCAATATAAAACATGTAATGATTGAGATTATGAAAATGTTGTCAACTGTAGAACCAAGTACTGTCACACAATTACATTTTCTTTCCTATAAAGCTTTTATAATCTCTTTTTTCTTTGTAAAATCATTATAATAATTCTAATTTTTTTAAACTACATGGTATCAATTAATCTATTATCCCCACTCCCTTCTTTATATGGCAAAAGCCCTTCCCTGCAGGTTTCTTCCTAGGTTTCTTGCAGATCTCTCATCCTGGGTCTCAGCTGGATACCCTTTTTGTTGTTGTTCTTGTTCTTAATAAACTTAATTTTTACAGCACTTTTAGGTTCGCCATAAAATTGAGACAAAGGTACAGAGATTCCCCATATACCTCCCACCACCCGACACACATAGCCTCCCCACTAGCAGAATTCCCCACTGAAATGGTATCTTTGATATAATCAATGAACCTACATTGACACATCATAATCATCCAAAGTCCATAGTTTGCACTAGGGTTCACTCTTGGTGTTGTTCATTCTATGAGCTTGGACAAATGTGTAATGTCTTGTATCCATCATTACAACATCCTAAAGAATATTTTCACTTCCCTAAAAATTCTCTGTGCTTCATCTATTCATCACTCTCCCCCATAAACCCTGGCAACCACTTATCTTTTTACTGTCCCCGTAGTTTTCCCTTCTCTAGAATGTCATATAATTGGAATCATACAGGATGTAGCCTTCTCACATTGATGTCTTTCACTTAATAATATGCTTTTAAGTTTCCTCCATGTCTTTTCATGGCTTGATAGGTCATTTCTTTTTAGCACTGAATAATATTCCTTTGTCTGGATATACCACAGTTTATATATCCTTTCACCTACTGAAGGGCCTCTTGGTTGTTTCCAAGTTTTGGCAGTTATGAAAAAAGCTGCTGCAGACATCTGTGTACAGGTTTTTGTGCAGACCTATGTTTTCAACTTTTTTGGTTAAATCCCAAGAGTGAAAACACTGGATCATATGATAAGAGTATATTTAGTTGTGTAAGAAACCTCCATACTGTCTTCCAAAGTGGCTGCGCCATTTTGCATTCCCAGCACCTATGTATGGGAGTTCCTGTTGCTCCACATCCTCACCAGCATTTGGTGTTATCAATGTGACCCTCTGTTTTTTTAATCTTTCTTAGCTCACGCATCTGTTCTGCTGGAGAACACACTCAAAAATGGTTCAAAGGACACATAAATGGTAAACTCTCTAGAACCTTTTATGAATGAAAGTATCTTCATTGTACCCTTGCATTTAATCAATCCATTGACTAAGTATAGAATTCTAAGATAAAATTAACTTCTTTTGGGGTTTGAAGGTTTTTCTCCATTTTCTTCTACCACTCATGTTTTTGAGAAGCTTAATGCCATGCTGATTTTTATTTTTCTGTAAGTGACCTGTTTTTCCTCTCACAGGGCATTTAGAATCTTCTTTATCTCACTGTGCTTTGAAATTTCAAAATAATGTGTTATTTGAGCTGGGCAGGACAGGGGTCAAAGTTTGAGGGAAGGTTCTCCAAAGCACTAATTGACACAGAAGTGCAGAGGTGGGAATTAACAAGGAGTGCTTGGGAGATTTGAGTCAGCTTTCAAAACCCAGCTCTTGTACTTACCAACTTGAGTGGTGTAGTGCAAGTTACAGAACCTAAGTTTCTGTCCTGTATTGTAAAATAAGGGTGCCGACACCTACCTCCCAGGGTTGTTGAGAGGGTAAAATTAGATAATATATTTTTTAAATTATGAAGAAATATTCTTTTGATATTAGGTATGAGAATTCCTTGAAGATAGAATAGATCCATCTTTATTCCAATCTTATCAGGATGCTTTGATAAGCACTTGCTTCGGTAGATGTGTCATTCAGGGACTGGGTGTTAAGTAGGGTGTTCCTATCACATGAGGAAGAAAAATAACTACTCTTCACAATGAAGAGTATTAGGAATAGTTGATGCTGAGAGACAGGGAGCTAGGAAAGAAAATTGCAGTGAGCTGGGCCAAATACTGCTTGGAGAATGAGTGCAGGAAGACCTTCCAGTCTTCCTCAATTTTAGTTGGACTAAAAGTCTTCAGAGAGAACACAAAAGTCTAGTGGGACTAGACACTGTTCGCCGTATACTGTAAGATATAAACCTCTCTTCTATCCCTTTTAGGACATCGTTTTTCAATTCTATGTTCTTTGATAATATTACTTTTATGGGAGTAGACTTTTGTCAAGAGCAGCTCAGAGAGCTGGATGAAACAGGTAGCATGTGAATAACGTGTGTAAAGCACTTAGCATAATACTCAGCACACAGTAAAAGCCAAATCTTGTTATTTTTATTCTTGTTATTATTGGTCATATTACAATTATGAGGTGGAGCTCTCTATCACACCATGCAACCCTGACAACGTCATAGAAACAAGAAAACTGTGCCTTATAATCCTTCGTCTGGTTTCTATATGTGAATTTTTATTTCATATTGAATAATTATAAAACTGAAATCATTTTTTTTCTGTTTATATTTTTAGATGTGTCCAATCTTAATTTGAAATAGGAAGACAGAAGTAGAAAGAGTCATGAGACTTTTGCTGCTGTTGTTTTCCAAAGGAATAGATGATAAGTAAAAATGAAGAGTTCCTAATAGAACACCATTCTAATTCTGACAGTATCTATCTTGCATTTCTAGCAATGCTCTTCGACCTTCGTACGGCCATTCCAGCTCCTGGGAGCCCCATCACCATTGCTTATGAGTGCCCACAATTCTCTCTCAATTATAATCTCAGGTTCTCTTCCAAACTAAACAGTCTTGCAAACTGCCTTGCCCATAGCTAGTGCTCCATAAATATTTGATGTATTGAAAAACAACTAAGAAGTAACTACCTGACTCAAAAAAAATGGAAACGCTCAAAGAGAACCTAATGTTTGGTTCATGTTTTCAGATTGCTGAGACTTAATATAATAAAATCTTTGGGGGATAAAATCTGCTCCTTACTCCGTATTGTTTTTCTTGTAGATAACAGGTTCTCAAAAAAAGTAGTAATAAAAATATAAGGATGTGGAATTGAAACAGGCATGTGAGTCATCCCATGCCTGATGAGGTGCCCTTAACCAGGTTCCCCCAACACAGCCCATCTGAACCTAAATTACACTTAAGTCTCTACAGCTTTCTGAAACCTCACCTGGACTTGCTGTGACTACAGTACCAACAGTTCACCTGGACTGGAATTTTTCTCATCCTTAATGGAGTAGTTTTTGCTCTGCTCAAATATACAAAGACCTATAATTATCTGGTGACATACTGTATGCAAAGAGCCTGGATACGTACTAGACATCTTATGAGTGCGAGTTTCCTCCATGTAATCTCCCCTAAGAGGAAAACAGCCAATTGTTTCTCATTTTTATGAATAACAGACAGAAAGATGTAGATTGCATTTTGTACGGAAATAATGTTAAATTAAAGAAAGAGTTATGTACCTTGACCATAGGAGTGCTTAAATAACCAAGAAGATAGATTACAGATAATTTTAAAAATAGGACCATTATCCTGCTTTGAAACTATAACCTAGAATTCGAATTAGTCAGTAGTATGGATTAAGGGTCCCACTGTGTCAGGAGCACTGAATGAGATACTGTGCTATTTTTCAAAGGAATAGCAACATGTGATTTCTTTTAAAAGGGATTGTTAATAAAAAGATAGCTATGATCAAAGAAAATCCAAATAACTTAAAAAATACAAAGGGCAAACAAAATCTCATACACAATAAGTTGAGGTATTTTGGCTATGCCTTGTCATAAATTGATGCTAATCTTTTGTGACTAGAATGATATATTTCTTCCAACATCTTAACAACAATAATTTGTTAATAATCATCTTGTTTTCCAAAAGGCCCTAATATTATCATACCCTCTAAAGGATTTAGTCCAGCAACTGGGAATCAGAAATCTTTATTTTTTTACCTTAGCTACTTACGTTCTGTTTGAATCTAAGGTTATGACATAAGTAATATGTGTTAACTGCCTCATCAGGTACTCATTTTAAACTAACATATTTTTATAAAAAAATTCATTTTTATTTTCAGCGTTAAAAAAAAATAGTGCCTTTCTGCTTAGCCTTGTATTTCAGCATCTATAACACTATTGAACATGCTTGTTAAATTTCTCTTTCTTACTTGACTATAATTTACTGGGGATAGAGATTGTACTTTGTTTATTAGAGGTTCATGGTACAGTGTCTGAGGCATAGTAGGGGCTTGATACATTTTGTGAAATGAATAAATGAGTGAATGATGGTGTATTAGGTTTTATACTCTAGAGGAGTATAAAATCAATGGCATAAGGTAGGGCGTAATTTGAAAGTGAATTATTAGGAGAGAAAATCTGGTAGAGATCTTTTTCAATCTACATAGATAGGTGCATTGTAGCATCTTAACTGTCTGGCTATTGATTCCCCAATTCATAAGATAAGAAAAATAAAATAAAATAAGATATCCAGAGAGTTTGAGGCTGGTTTAGCCTGGTGGCCTTTTACAGGTGCAACTTATCTTTACAGTACAAAGAACACTGAATCTTCCCAGAATAACCTGATTCCAACAGAGTTAAATAAAGAGTTGTTCGTTTATCCTGATTTTTAACATAGTTCTGTCTTTCTAGACTGTGAAGTAAATCTCCATTTCCCAACAGCCCCAGTGCTGATTTTAATGATCGTGTCCACGTGACATCCACTTTTTTTTGTTTCATTGCTATTAGTCAATGACAAGTGAAGGATATTCAGTTTAACTTGAAAATGTCAGCTATGCACTTTAAGAGATATATTTTTGCAGCTTTTAATGAGGTGGTGTTTCTTTTTGAAAGAAATACTCATCTCTGATGCGGGTGCTGTGCTGGTGACAACTGATATTTAATAAGCGATGGTTCTTATATTAGTCGCAGTTCTCTAAAGAAAATGTCTCAGATTGCTTTTGAAAAACTCTTAGCGTCACTAGCCCAAAGGCAAGATGTGACCTTTTTATTACATAATGAGAATCATTTATTATCTTACAATGTATCTTAAAGTCACAGACAAAATGCCACTTTGATAATTGCTTTCAATTAGCTTTGAGCATAGCATATATTCATAAAATGTCTTCTCTAATTTAGGCTTGAATTAGAGAAAATTGCAGACATAATCTACTTTAAGGTTGTCTCATTTAAGGTGATTCGTAGTTTTATTTCAAAGAAATCAAAAAGAGTAGCTTTAGAACAGTCTCTCAGAATGTTTTAAGCGGCTTTTCAATATTTGATTCTATTCTATTACCAATTAATTAACAAATTAGAAAGCTAGTTCATCATTTCTGACCTTTTATGCGCGCTAACTTTTGACTTTCATTCGTAATGATTGTTTTGAAATTAAGCCCTGCAGTTCATATTGAAAGAGAGAAACAATCTGATTAGCAGAGTAAATAAGGCTTGCCTTGATATCAAGTACGTCTTGATGTTGGGCTATAACTGGGATTCTGAATACTATAATGGTGCAGCCTTTCCTATCTTAAGTAAATAATACATAACTAATGGTCAATAAATTATACTAGATAATCACGTGGCATGAACAAGGAATTTGGGGGTGTTATTACAAGAGAGGTTAGAAGTAATATGATATTTAAAATGTAGTTTCAATTAAATTTAATTTCTTGTTATCACCCTGAGCATTGGAATATAGTTTAAATACATACCTTATCTTCCTTAAAAATATTTTTGAAATAATAGAAACTCTGAAAATACATTTTACACTTGCGTTGTTTCAGTAATTCAGGGGATATTATTAACCTTAAGAGAGATTCTCAGAAATTGGTGTTGTATCTGGAGATTACTGTACCCTCTTTGTCTTTTTTTTCCCTAGATAAAAATTATGCACAAGAACCAAGCCCCGATGCTGATGGGCCCTCCTCCAAAAACCGGGTTGTTCTGCTCCCTCATCAAAAGAACAAGAAACCGAAGCAAGGAATAATCCTGTATCTTTTCATTCTTAGAGATTTAATTAGCATAATTGGGCCATGGAACACTTATGCTGGAAATCGTTGAACAATTTCAAGTCTCCTGCTCATGCAAAATCATGGAATTGGTTTAACAGTTTTTGTTACTGAGCTAATGTAAAATCCAGCTATTAGAAAATTTAATGTCTCAGTTTTTATAAGCATCTTTGCATGAAGAAAGCAAAAGTTTACATGAAGTGATACTGCCTATTTTTGTTGCATGCATTCCCATAAATTTTTTCATCTCCTACCCATTCCTTCTCCAATTTCCATTTACTAACCTGTAAAAAAAACCTGTACAACAAAAAAAGGAAATATCACGGGAAATGTGATTCCAGTTATTAATAAGCACTACTTAATAATGCTACAATAATCATAATTGCAGATTGCTATACTTTTCCCTTTAGAATCAAACAGTATATCAATGATCTTTGACCTGTGAGTTGAGGAGAAGCTTTTAATTGAAAGGTTTTGTTAAATAGTTGTCTACTTGCTGTATCTAAGTAGTTTTTCTTCGACATCTTGATGCTTCTGAGTGGAATTTAAGATATCAGGTATAAAGTATTCTTATGCTAAGAAGTAGGAAGTGGTTTTTAGTTTGTTTAGTTTTGTTTTTAATTCCAGGCATAAGTGGAAAAATATTACTTGGCAGTAAAGTATGTTAACATGGCAAGCCTTATTCCCTTCTGCATGTGAATTTAGAAGAAAATTCTTAATCACAACAGTAACCAAATAGATGTTTGAAACTATGTGCCTAATAAACTGTGTTTCCCACCAAAGATTCAGAAAAAGATGCTTTGAGAGAAATGGGTTAATGCATAATTAATTAAGCATTGTGGAGAAAATCTATGGTTCTAATGTGCAATTTTGTGATGACTAAAACTCTGGAAGAGAGTGAATTACCCATTAATTATAATTAAAATTCTCACTTTTCACAGACAATAAGCCGTACAACACAATCAAAGCTCAATGGCTGATTTCTTGCTTTTTTGGTCATTTATAAGTATAGACGTCTGTAATTTTTAACGGGTCAGTTAAGTACACTTGCGAAAGTAAATGATTGTATCAGTTCCTTTCTAGTATAAATTGATACCTGTAATAATATTGAGCTCATTGAAGTTAATCATGCATGCATTTGCACCCTCCCCCTCACCTCCTCTACTCCCATCTCTGTGACATTTCAAATATTTATTTGGAAATAACGGCCTAGATTGTTGTTAAAGTATTTCATGGCCTGGGTGGATTCTCTGATTGTTTGAAGAAATTATGGAATAGTATTTTTTTAAGTGTTTCATTAAGCCTATGATATAAAATGAAATGCTATTCTGAGCAGATTTGGTATTGTTCATTCATATTAACCTGCATCTTATCATTGTATGTTTTATGTTTTCAAACGTGCCATAAGGAAAACAAGTGCTTGAAGTGCATGATTTATTAGTTTCTCTCTCCACTCTGCATTAAAGTACTAATGATTTATCAGTTCTATTTTTCTATTGATTCATTCATCTTTGAATTACAAACAACATTTAGTGATTCTGTTGAACATAATCCTGAGCATGGATTTATGGATTTCAAGTGAAATTGCTATAATTTTTGTTCTTTGATTTGAAGACTCAACTGAATGCTGTTATGTAAAATGGCTACCCTCAAGCATTGTGCTATAATGGAAGATTATGTATAAAGCGTATTCTTTTAGTGTTCCAGGAACATTGGATGGTAAATATCAATCAACAATAAGTTTAATTGCTTTGAAAATAAAATCTTTTGAATAAATTAAGACATAATTTAACATTCTCAGGAAAATTATCATTACAATTGCAAATGTAGCAAGCAATCACTTGCCCTTGTATAATAAAAAAAAAAAAGTTATTTGGCAGAGCTGTAATCAAGACCAGAAGAAATCTCAAAGCAGTAACAAATGCATTACTGATGTCATGTTACATAACACACACATTGATTTTGTGTATCTATGGTTACAGGTAATAAATATTTTCACATAAATTGACAAAATTTTCTACAATGGGAAGGCAGGCTTTGTGTCAAAAACATATTCTGAAGCCACTAATTACTTTACGTTCAGTACAACATACCGTTATTTCTTGGCTACCTTTTATAGTATATAGTTTGAAGGCAGCAACAGTTTGTGAATCATTTTTAACAGTCTGTGCAATGAAAAGCTGTTGAATAGACAGTGGGATGAGAGAAATCAAACAGCCGGCCTATCAGACTTCAATCGTTGAAATAATGGGATGCAGCTTTACTTCACTGTAGCTATATCATAATTAGTGATGATCATAGTTACATTCTCAGTCAGTAGGATTCATTGGTACCAATAATAAATGTTCAAATAGGAATCAAATTTTACTTTTCCCAACTCATTTTCTAAAGATACTGATGAGCTTGCCCTTCGAGTACACTACTCCTGGGGTTTGGAAAGTAGTTTTTAAAAACCTACTTTGATGGTTTTGAAATCAGAGAAGGTGTTCTCCCCATTTTTATGACAGCTTCAAGGGAAGGATGTATATTTTAAGAAAAACTCCAAACTGAAAGCTCCATGGTATATAGGAATATTAAATAATGTTAGCTTTGGAAGATGGAAACTTTTCTTACGTGTGTGTGGGTGAGTGTTTGCGTTGTTGAGTCAACCTCTTTTAAATACAGCAGATGTAGTTGTACAAAGTTTTCAGTGGATGAAGCTCTTGAGTAAAAATTAAATGGGGATCGCAGGGGTCAGAGGAAAAGGGGAAAAGAGATATGTATTTTGCTAAACATTGCCATACACTGAGGAGATAAATAGAGATTCCAGAATAAACCTGGATATCTATGCTTCTAACAGGAAAGGAGGTGTCTGTGTAGATCCAGGAATTTTAAAGGACATAAATGTATTTCTCCACTTACATGTGTGTACTATGTGTATCTGACGCTAAGAGTGCTGGTCAATTTATTGTGGCAGGAGAAAATATCTGGAAGAAAGTGAAGAAAACAGAATTTTAAAAGTTTTTATTTTTTAAACAGTTTATGTGATTATAGCCAGAATAAAGCAAAAGACTCAGATATTTAGTGTATTGTACTGCAGGGGGAAATTTAAATCCAATGAGAATTAATGAGTGACATATTTTTTTGCATTTTGTTCTTTTGTCCTTGTTTAGGAGGATGGGAAACAACTGCAGTTTTCAAGGAAGAATCTGTTTTGAATCTCAGACTGTATTCTACTTGAATAAGACGAAACTTATGACCCCATTCCTTTTTGTGTCAAAGTTAGTTTGTTTTTAATTGGTTATAAAAAGGACAATGTACCTTTCTTGGCACATATTAGCCCAAAGAGCTATTCAAATACACTACGTATGTTCTAAATTAAAATATTAAGCCCTTGTAATATATGTTGAGAATGTAAAGTTTAAATAAATAAATAAACAAACTTGCAGAAGAACTTTTATTTTGTGAAATGCAGAAATCACCCCTTAAATCTCTCAATCAAAGTGCATTCTATTTAAATAAAGTTTGAATAAACTCACATTTAAAGGATTCTATACATCTGTATTGTGCTTAAAAACATGGAATTCATTTCATTATACTATCTTAATTATTTTCTCAGAAAGTGTTACATACAGTATGCTGCTTTTTTGAAATAAAAATGTTAACCATTCAGTGTGTCATTTCTTACCGCCATTTTGCCCTGATTTTTTCCGTAAATGAACTCTCCAAGCAATTGACAGTCAGTCTACCCCAGTGAATATCCACTGGGGGTACCAGACAGACCACCTGTCTTTTGTCAGGGAGAAAGGAGGCTGGGTATTTGGGGGTGGAATTTGTGGAATTTGTTGTCATTAAGAATCAAATCATTCTACTTTGTGGTGCTTTGGCCCCAAGGTGCTGCTGTGAACATTATTCCACCAATTTCAGAGATTCCAGGAGTGCCAGCAAACTGGATGATAGAATCATGGGGACTGAAAGACTAGGCTGGGGGTTCTGTAAGGGCTTACATTGAATTTTCTGGATGAAACTGACTTCTGATTTTATTTTGTGTAACTGACTTCAGCAGATGGGCACTGACTAGGTACACGGTATTTTACAAAGGGGTTGAAGAAATTAAAGAATTTTTTTAATGATACAATCTCTTCTTTAAGTGTCTTTCCATCTATTGGAAGAGTTAAGTAAATTATTGACCAAGGTAAGAACCAAGGTAAGCAAAATATGATACGTATTCAAATGAGGACAGGTGATTTGGTTGAAGGTATTTTTAAAAATCCTCTAGAGAAGGTAAATCTGTAAATGGCTTTCCAGGGTAACTAGACTTTTACATGAAGAGAGGAGAAAGAAGGAGCTCCTGAATCAGAGAAGGTGAGTGAGGGCATAGGGATAGAAACCAGGTCCTGGGTGCTTCATTGCCTCAATTCATTAAAAGTTTAGGGAATTCATAAATCAGGCATTTGAATAGTGGGTTTATTTTAAATTATTAGGAAGGAGCAAGAGAAGAGGATGAAAAAGGGGGAAGCAGAGAAAAAATAAAGAAGGGAAGTAATGAAGGAGGGAGAAAGAATAAGGCAAAACCCCAAATTAGGATTAAGTGTCTGTCAATTAATTTTGCATTCTGGAAGAGAAACAAAACAACAACAACTACCAAGTCTGACTTAGAAAGCCTCAAAGCAATATCTGGCCATTCTACATTTTCAGAGAGTTTTGTTAAAATAATGTAAGTAATTTTATAAACTCTAAAACTTACAGAAAACTAAAGTAATAGAGAATACTAGTTGTAAAATGTGTTAATGCTAAATGTATAAAAATTGAATATTTAGAAAACCCATGTAAAATAATACAAGTTAAAAATTCATAATATAATAATAGACTAGAATAATAGGAAAAAATCCTAGTAGAATAATATAGTCTAACGTCTTACAAATGGAAGCAGAGTCATAGCAGGTTCAAAAGTCTCTCTCTCTTACTCCATTTTTCTATCCAGATATCCAGTTGATCTCATTGAGTCAATTGCTCTAAGAAAAAACACATTCAGGGTTGACTAATGACTACAAACGTATAAAGAAGTTGTTGGAAGAGTTTGATGTTGTTCCCATGTCAGAGCACAGTTCAAGGACCAGAGTTACTCAACTAGCAACAGCTACATCAGATGAAACAAGTGAGTTGAAAATCATTGGAAAAATTTGATAGCTTACTTACACCAAAATATATTCCAGGAGTAGATAGATATTAGATAGGTACATAGATACATAGATAGAAATCTTTGGAGAATTAGATATTTTCTTTGAAAAATTAAAGGGAATTTTAAAATATTTTGATCCACTCATACTTTTATATAGGTTATTAAATATTTTTAATTTCAGTCCAGGCTCATTGGCTTCTCTCTCTCCATCTATCATTGCCTTCCCCAATCCTGTTTTACTCATTATATATGTTTCCTTATATTTACTGCATAAACGTCACGTAATTTATGGTTTTAAATATACCTATACACCTAGGACTCCCTATTCTGTATCTCTAATTCAACTGTTTTTGAATTCAGTTTATATTTTTGCTGCCTATTTACTTTTCTTGAGTACGCCACAGGCGTATCGAACTAAAAATCTCCAAAATAATACAAATCTTTTTCCACCTACTGTACAAATTTCAAGGTGAATTGCACCAGTTTGGTCTCTGAAGTAAGAATTGAGGGAAAGGCTCAACCATTCCTAAATACCACTCCTACCCGTCCACTCAGTCCCATCCCCTCTACCACCTAATATTTATCAAGTCCCTTCCCTACTCATCATCCCTGTGGTCTTTGTCCAGATCTTCATTTCCTACCTAAATTATAATTGTAGTCCGGGGTCGATCCAGGTCCTTTTTGTCCTGAAGCTCATAAAATTTAGTGACATCTCATTAAAAAATAATAATAATAATACAAAATTACAAAGCAAAATATCTTTTTAGAAAGAGAATTAATTGCCCAGTCCACTTCCCTGTTTTTCCCTACACTTTTTGGCTGCATCCTCTTTGGTCCTCTCCTTGTAGGTAACAGTTTTGTAATATTTTTTCACAGAGCAAATAGAAAGATAACTATCTTTTCTCTAGGATGGTTGAATAAGCTTTTTAATTGATTGTTTCAAATTTTATTTTGGCTTCCTAACTCCCGTTGATAATGTTCCAATGTAATTTCTCCAAAGTAACCTTTTTGTGTGGTTGAATTAATTTTTTTTATTTTTATTTTATATTGGAGCATAGTTGATTAACAATGTTGTGTTAGTTTCAGCTGTACAGCAACCTGATTCAGTGTTACATATGCATGTATCTGTTCTTTTTCAAATTCTTTTCCCATTTAGGTTACAGTATATTGAGCAGAGTTCCCTGTACTATACAGTAGGTCCTCATTGGTTATCCATTTTAAATATAGCAGTGTGTACATGTCAGTCCCAAACTCCCAATTTATCCCTCCCCCAACCCCACTCTTCCCCCGTGGTACCCATAAGTTTGTTCTCTAAGTCTGTGAGTCTGTTTCTGTTTTGTAAATAAGTTCATTTGCATCATTTTTGTTTTAGATTCTGCATATTAGCGATATCATCCCAGGTGGTTTCTCAGAGAATTCCAGCCCTTTGACCCCAGTAGTCGTGGTCTAGCTCATTCAGGTCCTCACAGGACCCAGAGGCCAGTAGGCCAAGGTGAAAATGGCCTCTAAGCTTGGAGTAGAGCAGCATCTCTTGGGGTTCATTTTACTTGAGGTCAAGATTAGTGTGGATGCTCCCCTAGGCTACACAGGGTGTCGTCTTGTGTCCTGGTGGATATGGTGGTCCCCAGAGTGAAACAGCACTCTGGGACTCTGCCCTGTGACTGAGCAGGTTGCTGCTTCCTCCCTCTATTCATCAAGTTTGGGGATGGGCCCATGCCAGTAAGATAACCAGAAGATTCAGCGTGAGAACTTCAAGATAAATCTGCCTTTGGGAACTTTAAGAGGATTCTGGGCACAGAGGTATAAATTTTGATCCCAGCTGCTTGTTTTACAGAATATGTTTCAGGAGAAAATTAATCTCTCTAAGCCTCAGTTTTCTCACCTTCAAAATAGGGATAAACATAAGACCTGTTTTGGGGTTACTGTGAAGATTAAGTAGAGATAATTTTCAAAATTATTTTCTATCAGCAAACATTCAAATTACTTCTTTCAGCTTCAAAGGAAATGTAATAGTATTAATTGTAGTAGTAGTAGCAGCAGCAACAGCAGGAAAATCCTATTGTCCCTACTTCAATCCTTCATCTACGATGCCAACTGTATTTTTCTAGAAATAGATGATATTCCTTATTGGGCCACCCTTTTTTACATGATAGAAGCTCAAAACCCTCATGTACACAAGGGCTTTCATAAGCTGGACCTTGTCAACCTTTCCTGTATCCTCTTCCCTCTTATCCCCGTGTGCAAAACGTAGTTCCAGCTACACTGTTCTACTTATTCACTAGACATGCCATGTTCTTCCATGACTATGCACCTTGTAAGATTTTATAATGATTGGCACATTCCCTTCCTCAAGGTTTGTTCACCTCCATTCGGAAGGATTTCTGGAACCACCCTGGTCTCGAATGCATTGGAATGAGTTTCTGGTGAGTCGTTTGTGCTCCTTTAAGACTCTGACCCTATGCTAAAGTTCTTTGACTTGTATTTTAAGTGGTTACTTATCTGATTCTCTCATTAAACTTGTGAGTCCTTTGAAAGCCAGTCTTGGGTCCTCATCACTCCTGTTCCCCTGGGGCCATCCCATATCAGATACCCAATAATCTTTGAATGAGTAAATAACAGACAGCCACTAAAACAAGTCCCAAGTCACTATAAAATGCATCGCTTGTTTCAGAAGAAAATATATTAAAAGGAAGGAAAAAATAGTCTGTATTTAGTGTAGCTGCCTTCTATTCTCCAGGGAATGGTGAGGAGCTGCTAGGCAGAATAATGAGCCCCTAATCTTTGGAACCTGTGAATATGTTATGTGACACAGCAACAGGGAATTACCGTTTCAGATAGAGTCAAGAATGCCAATCAGCTGACTTTAAGATGGAGTGTTCTGAACTATCCAGGTGAGTGTAATGTAATCCTAAGGGTCCTTTAAAGTAGAAGAGGTCAGAGGTCAGAGTCAAAAAGGGATTTGAAGGTGCTGTAGTGCTGCGTCGGAATCTACAGCAGGATGGAGATCACACGCCGAGGAGTGCGGAGGCCTCTAGATGCTGCAAAAGGTAAGGAAACGGATTGTTATCTGCAGCCTCTAGAAGGAACCTAACACTTTGATTTTAGCCCAGTGAGACCCATTTTGGACTTCTGATTTGCAGCACTGTGAGATAATAAATTTGTGATGTTGTAAGCCACTAAATTAGTGGTAATTTGTTACAGCAGCAAGAGGAAACTAACATAAGGAGGCAGGCAAGTAGAATAATCGTGTTCAGAGCTGTTGCTACAAGTTGATGCCGTTTAAAATAGAGTAAAAGTTCTCTCACTTTAATCCTTGATACATTTGAAGTGCTTAAGCCTCACTTAAATGCGTTTGGATTACCAGAATCCAGTTCACAAGTCTCACCTTGGACCCTATGTATATAAATTGATGGGGGGGAAGGGGAAGAAAGGGAGAGCAATGTTATTTCTTAGTTCATTCGTTTTTGAGTGATGCCACTCTAGCAAGGAAAAAGTGAAAAAAAATAAAAGCATCTGCTGTGATGAGACCTATTTTGCTGAAGACGGTGATTTCAGTAACTTCTTTCTTTCTGGTGATACGCTTAGTCCTGGTTTTAGTTTTGTGGAAGCTTGCAATCTAATAATTATTTTTTCTCCTTCTCTGGACACCTAAGACACTTTCTACTTTGGCCGGTAGGAATAAGAAATAATAAAAGGTGACTGTAAATGAGAGGTTTAGAGTACTTCTCTCAAGTTAAATTATTTATGTTATGTCTGCCCCACGTTTTCCTGCACGTTCACTTTACAAGTTCAGCTTCAGCAGGAGCAATAGCTGAATAGAGTCGGCTAATGAAGCTGCCCCTACCCGCTGAGTCAGAGCCTTACCTTTGCTTTTGGTTTGCTGTCCCAATTTGAAGCTTTTGAAGAGTGTGCTTGGCAAATGCTAATGAATTTAAGCTGGTTCATATGAAAATTATTAGGTGTTTTGAGGGGGAAATTAAGGTACTTTGCAAATATTTTACAGTGTAAAAGACGTTCCGGGCCTCTTATTCATAGATGAGAGTTTCCCAAGTCAAAGAAGGTTGCCAGCCAGATGAAAACTTAGCATATCTTTAACTTGAGTGCTTTTCCTATTCCAGAGCCTTTATTATTGTGAGTTTCACACATCGCTATTGCCACCCACACAGCTGGGAGACATTAATAAATTCGGTGGTCTTCTCAGTACATTTTAGCGACAGAAACTCCCTCCTTGAATTTCAGGCTCCCCTGAATGCTTTTCCAACTAGGCCTGAACTTTTGGACTTCTTTGTCTCTGCATCGTCCAGTTTTAGCAAGAATCTTGCTAAGTCAGTTTAGCCAGATTCCTCAAACCCCATAGCTGATCACTCCATAGCTAATCATGTTTCTCAGCCCCCACTACTGCCCAGGTGATACTTGTTTACCCTGCCTGCCTTCAACAAGAATGCCCCTTGCCCTGGATCTCTCTCCCCTATCGTATAATTCCACTGCAGTTGTTCTGTTACCGAACCAAACTTGGGTCTGCTGGCTTGCACAGTAAAGCCAATCTATCAGTACTAACACTGGTTTCTGGTGAAGGAAAGTGCAGCTCTTACTGCAGGGCACCAAGCAAGGAGTCAAGGCAGCTAGTGGGCAAAAGGCCTGAATTCCCTGACGACTTTCAGGGAAGGGTTTTTAATGACAGGGTAAGGCAGAGTTACCAGGTGTGTGACCAGCTTGTGGACATTGTTCTGACTGGTTGCTGGTGAGGAAATTGGGAGTCAACATCATGGGGACTTCCCTGGTGATACAGTGGTTAAGAATCCGCCTGCCAATGCAGGGGACACGGGTTTGAGCCCTGGTCCGGGAAGATCCCACATGCCACGGAGCAGCTAAGCCCGTGCGCCACAACTACTGAGCCTGCGCTCTAGAGCCCGCGAGCCGTGACTACTGAAGTCTGTGCGCCCAGGGCCGGTGCTCCGTAACAAGAGAAGCCACTGCAATGAGAAGCCCGTGCACCACAACAAAGAGTAGCCCCTGCTTCCCACAACTAGAGAAAGTCCGTGCACAGCAACGAAGACCCAACACAGCCAAAAATAAATTTAATTAAAAAATCCTGAACCTTCTGGTTCCAACCAGTCTGGGGTCTATGTGCTTGTGGGCAACATGCAATTAATTTCTTCCACCTGGCGGAGGTTTCAGTATCTGCAAAGCAGCTCAAAGTATATGGCTCAGGGTATTATCTAGAGCCCTTGAGGAGGCAGTAAAGGTCCTTGACTTTGTTAATGGCTAAATTATTATTATTTTGTCTTGCTTGACTGTCTTCCTTTGTTTCTGCATTTTCTCACTTCTCTGATTAAATTTATCCTTGGCAACTTGGAGGAGGCCTAGGAAGCTAAGGTGTTTCTACAAACAAGTGGCAGTTGGAGGTCATGGGTGAGGGAGGTCTGTCCCAGGAAGGCTCCCTAGGATCCTGCTCAGTTACAGTTCCTGTACCTATCCCCCAGCTTCTCCCCCAGTAAAGTCTTCCTTAGCAGGCTTTAACAAGTGTCAGTGAATAATTTTTTCTTTAACAATAGTCTTTGGTGTAATGGAAAATTGGTATAATATAGGCAGCATATTACCAGAGTCTAAGGACTGTCTCCAAGTTCCAGCCCTATAAAATAATATTCCCTATGGAAATTCACCTATTCCTACTGATGTAGATTAAATACAATCAAAAAATAATTTGAAAAAATCAGAATGTAGAAAGTAGTGTTATTACCCATGCAAAGATTTAAGACATTGATCATTTGCAATTCCATAATACAGGCGGTTGTAAAAGGGCCATATCCCCCCAGATCCTACCTGAGTTTACCTGCAACTCTGGAAAGTTCGCTACACGCTGATCATTCACTGCCAGAGAACACTCTGCTGCAAGGAAGCAAACATCCTGGGGGCTCTACCCAGAAGTCTGTGCTGCCCAGTAATATCCACCAGCTCAACTTTCATCCAATCAGGGATGGAAGTCCCCTGATGAGTGTCCCAGCCTCCCTTGTCCTTTTAGGTCTGACAATTCAGAGGTGTGGTTTCTTAGAGGGTTCCCAGTGGGACTGAGTCCCATTTGCCCACACAGCAGTAGCCTCCTTCACGAGCTTGTCTTGGGGTCTCTTACTTTTGCGTGTTTCTCACTTGTTTTTCCTGGCATTATCTTCCAAATGAACTGACACCCAACCTCAGGCTCTGCTTTGGAGGGAACCTTGTTTTGAGGGAACTTTTTTGAGCACAAAGACAGCATTAATGTCCCACCTAAGCCCACCACTCTTGTAAAGAGAACTAGATATTAAAGGTGAAGGGAAAGGTGATACATCAAATGCCTAAGGGCGTTAAAAGATAAACTGAGGCATGTTAAAAATGTTAAGAGTTTATTTGAGCAGAACTCCGTTAGAATCAGGCAGCATGTAATTTAGCAGGTAGAAAGGAGTTCCAAGGATCTGTACAAAAGGAAAACCTTTCATAGGCAGAAGGGAGCAGGAAAAAAAAGTAATTCCAGGCAAAAAATCTGAGTGGTTATTGCAAGGTTCCTTTCCTTGAGTGAATGGCAGGGATCTATTAGGCAGCTACCTAACTATTGCTGATTGGGAGATTCCTGACTGATTGGTTCAAGATTCCATTTCTGCAAGAGCTGGAACTACATTTAGGTCTCGGTTTGGTGATGTAAAGCTTGGCATAAGCAACTCCATTTGAGGCCTGTTGTAGTTTTTTAAACAAGGGTAACATAGCGTAGTCCACCAGGTAAACCTCATGAGTGGGCATCGGATAACAGTGAGAACTGTGTTGGAACTAGCCCACTCACACGTGGTTTGTAGGGGGTGGAGCCACTCGGGGCAAGCAGATTTTTACCAAATGAGAAAGGTATTGTACACTGGCATCGCCATTTCTTCCACTTTCCAAGAGAAGTGGCGAAGTAAGATTTTTGTTTGAAGTCTTAATTTTAAAATGCTGTGTGGCTGACAAACAGATAAGCAAAAACACTCGTGTAAATTTTGTTCGGCTCATGGGCTCTGAAAGGTACTCACTACCTTTTATTTAAGAATCTTTTCCTCTGTAAAACATCACTGCTGCAGTCAGAAGGAGAACTACTTGTCTACTTGGTAATGATGAGACTCACTACTGTCCTTCCACTCTCCCTTTCTCTGCTAAGAAGTCTGGATCATTGTTTACATGAATTGTTTCAACTGAGATGAAATATGCCGAAATACTGAGACAAAGATGATGTCTGTCTCTTACTGGTTCCTTTAACAAGTCTAGTACCTGCTTACAAGATGCCTGTGAGCTCAGGAAACATCCGTGACTAAAATAAAGGCCATTGTCCTCATGTGGGTTATATTCTAGCAGATGGGACCGTTAAACCATCTCTGTAAGCCATTTGAAATCACAGTATCTAAAAGTTGTGATGAAAAACTTTTCATGAGGCTGTACTAGGGAAGTTTATAAGCAAGTATTTTACAGCAGAAGCAGTAACTTTCATATTATTATTAGGTTTAGAATATTTTTCATTCTTTACTCAATTTTCCCAGTCAAATTTTATTGACTCATATTTTCACTCAGGACTTTTACTGAAAGGGCTTTACATACTGAAAGCAAAAGGACAAAAAAAATCAATATGGTAGATGTTTTGTTTACATTACATGACGTTGCTATTTTTAATTACTGGAGCTGAAGATAACCTCCTTATGGTCATATAGCTGACAACTAGGAATTGAGTATAGGCTTAAATCACTGCAAAGTACTTGTCATGACTCAGTGTATACATGCCTTTTAAGGTAGGGTAGTAACAATGTGCCAAAGAATGAGCATCTTTGGGACTCACACATTTACCTAAGATTTGGAAAAAAAAAAATTTATGTAAAATCCAACACAAATCCATATACATGTTTAAAACGGAACAAATATTAAAGTGAAACTTAAGGTTTGCAATAGGTCACTTCAGATAGTCCTCCAAGTTCCCTGGTTTATGTAGTCAGAACTTTGGAAGATGCTTTGGGGAAAGCACCGCCCCATTCTCAAATCTTGACGAACAGCCCGATCTCGTTTGTAAGTTGCAGTCCGGTATGCAGCTGCCTCCTGGCATGCTCCCCGGGTATTGCAGACTCACTGTGCCCGGAAGTTGCCTCCTCCGCATTCTCACTTGACAGCCTTCTCCCCTGTCTGTATCTGCTTTTTCACTTAATGGAAATGACATGACCCACTCTTCCATATCTAACCAGTCACCCCGGGTTTTCTATTTGGTTTATTTCGCATCTTTTCCTTCCTCTTCTACTTTTCTATTCCCCCTACTGTTGTCTAACTTTTGGTCCTTACCCCTCATGTGAACTTTTTTCAATAATTACCTAACTGATCTATGTGCTTTCGCTTTGTTCTGCTTTCAGTGATCTACCACACGATGCAAGGGTTTCTTTCTGAAACACCAATATATTACTGATAGACTACTAATAACATACTGAAAAATGACTATATACTGAATAAAATGAAGTTATTTTTCATATAAATGTGAATAGCTTTCAAAATTCTTAAATGATAATGCCTTTACTTGCTAGAATTAGAATAAGCTAGTTTGACTGAAGGAGGAAAGAACGAGAATAAAAGAAATATGCAGCAATCATCTCATCAAAATCACAATCCACAGCCGAGTTAGGTGTGTGATAGTGATGAGGGGACTTTAACCACCACATAGATAGGAAGGCGTTGAATAATAGCTGACCTAGAAGACTTCTAGGAGTCTTCTCAACAACTCGGAGCTCTCCAAGGAATTCCAAGGCCGCGCCCCTCATATTTCCTTTACCCTCTAACATCCTTGCAATCTTAGAAAATGCAGGGCTTTTAATATCTTATTGTTTATTAGAGAATTCATTGATGTATTCCAAACTTGTTTCCCTGCCTCCAGTCATTAAACGAATTGTGACTTATCATGCAATCGGTGCAAGAAATAATGGATAACATAGGAGTTTAAGGCACTTAGCATCTGTAAAGAGCTGCAGAGGGGCAAAATAATATTTTCAAAATGTTTATATGTATTTGTAACTTTTTCTATGCTCTCCAGTAACTGCTTGCTGGGACCTCTGTTGGGTTTTGGCTTGTAATATTTTAGATTACCTTAACATATGCAGCTCTAAATATCTGGCATTTCTTTTAAAGTTGTTGCAGCATAGATATTTTTTTCTTGTTCTCAGCATGTGTCTTCTACCTTTTAGAGAGTTTCTGAGAGAAAGACAAAAGTTTCGTCTACCTCTCATTTATTCACACACGTAACACATGCCACCTCACACAATTTGGCAGAGTAAATCGAATTGAACAATGGGGGAGTCAGGTATAGCCTATATTAATTTCAAGGCATTAAACTTTATATTGCAGAAAGGAATTTTGAGTGTTATTGGGAAATGCTCATTCAATTGTTAGTTTATTTATTTTCATCTAAGAAAACAAAATAGGCCAAATAGAGGTTCCCTTTTGTTCATGCAGCTGGAAGATCAGTGGTGATCTTCGTTTAAAAAAAAAAAAATGCTGTTGCTCAACAAATGCATAAATGAAGGTTTCTAAATGATCCTTTGGTTTCAAATAACTTTGCCGCTAAACACATAGTATTGACATTTAAGAACAATAACATTTATAAATTCAAGAATAAATTCTTAACTCTTTGGATTTTATGTTGATTTTATTCTCTAGTTTATAAATACTCCTACACTGGAAACCTCTGTTGACTTTAAAGAAAATAGAAAACAATAACATCAAATCAATATTCCTTGCTAAAACTCAATCTTCCATTGGTTTCTAGTCCATATATTTTTTTAAAAAGCATAATAGCATCTAATTTTATAATTCTTAAATTGTTGGACATTTTCATTTTTGAGCTATTTTGAAATTTGACTTTTTCAAATTTGAAAAACAATTTTTAATAACTCATTTTAGTTTTTAAATTATGTATTCCTTTTCTAAGTCTTGGGATTTGTACTTCAGATATGTGAACAGAATTCTCATTCTCTGGTGTCTTTATCTTGTCAAAAGTATCATTTAATTTCTATCACATTGTTAATTTCTCTAAATTAGTCCCAGTAATACTTTGCACGTTTTAGAAGCAGATATTTAGGGCGGTAAGAAGGCCTCATTAAACATACCTTGAGGGCTTCCCTGGTGGCGCAGTGGTTGAGAGTCCGCCTGCCGATGCAGGGGACACAGGTTCGTGCCCTGGTCTGGGAAGATCCCACATGCCGCGGAGCGGCTGGGCCCGTGGCCCATGGCCACTGAGCTTGTGCGTCCGGAGCCTGTGCTCTGCAACGGGAGAGGCCACAGCAGTGAGAGGCCCAAGTACCGCAAAAAAAAAAAAAAAAAAAAAAAACCTTGAAAAATTATGCCTGCATAGCTTAAGTTCTTCGGCTGCATTCTCACAGTTAACTAGGAATAAAACACCCACCTATTCCAAAACTACTCCCATCTCCATAAATATTTCCAAATGGTTAAAAAAAAAAAAATACGATGAGACTTTTAAAATAGAAGGATTTTCAGTTAAATCTGAATTCTCCAATAGAAGTGTATGGTAGAATAGTTATTTCTAAAATATTTGGTTTTAGAGAATATTTAATTTTAGAGGCAATTTGCATAATTATGTTTTATTAGGCAAATACTAAAATTTACTTCTTCTGAATAAACAATGCCTGGATAATATGGATAATTGAGGAGTGGGGTTGACAGGAGTTGGCAAGGTTTTTCAGAGTTTTAATATGTGTTGGGTAAAATGCAAAACCCCAAATCAGGTACGTAATTGAAAGTTATAATTGAAATAACTAAGAATAGCAACAACAAGAAGAGAACCTAATCATGCATATACTTACATTAACTATTGATTATTTGTTATTTTAAAAATTTAGACTTCCAGATTCTTTCAAGTTTTTTTTTTTTTTTTTTTTTTTTTTGGTTTAGAAAAATTGGTTAAGAAACACTACAGCCAGGTATGGTGCTATCCAATCATAATGGTAAGAGCAAAGTTACAACATTATTTGATTTTTAGATTAGAGAAGAGCATATTTTTATTTATTTAAATAAAATAACTTTAAAAACGTATTTCTTTAAAAACGGATTTGAAGCAATTTTACCAATAAAACAGAGTCCTTAGTTTAACACTTTAAAGAGTAAATGCCTCATAAATACTTTGTAGTATATGCACTCACTTTTAGCTTATCTCTACCAACTTAACATGGATTTTAAATTAAGGTCAAAGTCACTCCCAAGGCTTGTTATCAACCTTTGGTTGCATGGAAATGACAGGAAAGTGTCTCCTTTTCCACCATTGCCTGTGCTTACGTGGATATGCATTCTTAGTCTGTTTCCCTTCTGCTGATGGTGTCTGTATCACTTGCTCGTGCCCTTTCAGTGGATTAACAGTGTTCTCGCAGATAGAGAAGAAAAGGTGTATGTATTCAATCTTTGACTTCCTCTATCAACTCAGGATTCAGATATAGTCACATAGCATTTATTTTTATAATTGATTGCTCATGTTTTCACATATCCTGTTCACATGAAAACCAAGTTATACCTCCTTCTGGTGCAGGAATCACCAGGATCCTGTAGTATGAAGAGAAGGAGGCATGGGGTGATGGCACAGAGAGAGGCCAAGATGAGTCTTGATGCCTGCAATTGTGCCATTGTTTGTTTCAGCCACTAGGTGACACCGCTAAAGGGTGTCCACAAACTCCTGGAGGTGATGCCTATGCTGGTGCAGATTCCTGAGTGCTCTAAGAGTGACTGCACCCCAAGCACAGGTTCTAAAGTTGTGCTTCCTTTCCTTTACTCACAATGTTTGGCCATTTCCCCAAATATAAAACATAACGCCATGCAACGTTTGCTCTGCAGGGGTATGCTTCCTCCTCCAAGCGAAAGTTGTGTTCGCACAACTTTCACTGCTTAGATCTTTGTCTGCTTAGATCTTTGTCTTAATCTAAACACCAGCTTAGATTTTACCTTTCCTCACAGCTATTTTCTTTTAGGAGTGAAGTTTACTTTCCCTGCCAGTAGGTCTTTCTGAAAACATCCTGTTCTACTCTGGTCTCTTTACCTTTAAATTTAAGGGAGCCAGGGGTCAGGATTTCTAATCTCCCACAGTTATACCTATTGCTTCCTTCTTTTTTCCTGTCACCAGTGAGGAACCTCAGGAAATCCATCATGATGAAGTCACAAGAGGTTCTATCCTACCATTTTGTAGGGTTCCTGCTCTCCTAGTTCCTCCCTTTCACAGTTCCATAATGCAGATCTACTTATCTGCAGCTCTTTTTGGAGAAGCCATACATACATACATACCTACACACATGCATAGATGCAATCATAAATGCTGCCTGATCAAGTACCTTTTATTCTGGCATGTGTATACTGATCTGGCCTTGGTCAAAATTCAGCAGAGCTTACGTTCCTTCAATGTTTGTCATCTTCTCTAAGGGTGCCCTTGCCAATCCCAACTATAAATGGTTGCATTGTACAAAAATGTGTAGTGTTTCCCACTGAAACAGATCTTACTTGCCTCTGGGAACAAAAAATTGATAACACAATCCATGTCTGTAGGGACTGTTTATAGCCACATCTTTAGATAGGGATTTAGTTTTTATAAAGTGCTTCCTTTGAGAAACAGCCTTGCATAGCAGAAAGTTTACTGGGTTTTCAGTCAGCTTGACTCAACTCCAGATTCCTAAGAAAAATAAAATAATGAGAGAAGGAAAATAAGGAACCGAGTAAGAGCCCAAAGATGAATGAGAAAAGGAAAAGCTGCACTCATGCTCTAGTTATTACTGTATTTGGACTCCACCACTTGGAAACTAAAATGAATAATGTGGTATTTATATTTAAAGGGAGTTTGCCATGAACTTGAGCAGTATAAATAATAAATACTGAATTTTTAAGAAGGTATGCATAGTGAAACTTTAAGGGAAATGCCAGGAAAAAAGTATGATGACTTCAACTTTAACAACAACAAAAAAATCCTTGTTACATAACAAATAAACCAGATGTCATCAGGAGCAGATGCCAATGAAAATGTTCACTACTGAATTTAATAAAAGGAAGCATCATCTGTGACCGTTTCCTTCCATGAAAAAGGAGGTTGATCAAGTCCTTAGGATTCAAGTTCATGGTGTCAAACGAAATCCACAAGTAGAAGCCAATTTAAATAAAAATTATTGAAGTATTAAAAGATAATGCTTTAAAACTAAGGATAATTACTTGCATACCATAGGGGATACTGAAATACATTAAGTGAAAAAGATAATTCAAGAGATCAATTTTTCTATAACTCTAACTTGGTTTGGAATAAGTAGACTCTAATTCATGTTAGTTGACACAAAGTGTTTGGATTTCATTGTTGTTTTTTTTTCTTTAGTCAATACCATTCTCAGATTATATACATACACACACACACACACACACACACACACACACACACACATACATATATAAAATGTACTTACTTACATCTATGTAACAATTTATACACACACCTAAACTTCTAACTTTCTTGTGAGTATTTGTTTGCTGCCCTGATAGTGGTATATTGCATTTCATGGACACATGCCATGTTAATTTATACTGAAATAAGATAGACTATTTGTCAAGCATTCATCAGTTTTAAGAAAAAATATCTTCAGATTCCTGGAAGCTTTGTACAATTTGCTTTAACATCAAATCAGAAGAATGATTTTTCTTTTCCCTTGTGAAGTTTTTTTTCAGTCATTTGCTAATGTCCTACTTTTTTTTCCACCAGAAATGTAACTGTTCTTTGGGAAGTAATTCAGAGTAAATAAATTATCGCTAGGCTTGGGTTTTGGGAACCCAAGTGTTAATGTTAGCAAATACCACAAGCTGCATTTGATTTCTAAGCTTTTCCTGTTATTTACCGAGTGTCTCCTTCTGTGCCATAAATAATTTAGAGTTCAAAGTGAACTTTGCCACTAAGTGCTAGAAAGCTCCAAATCACGTTGATTTTGTTTGTTAATGTTTCCCTCATATAACCAAACTCTGAAACCATTGCACTTGCCCTCTAATATTAAACAAAAGTCTTACAATGCCAGCTGTAAGCTTACTTCTGGCAAGGAGTAGAAGAATAAATCCAATAACCAAAGTGAATTGATTATAGAATAGTTCTTATATGTATTATTAGTAGTGACAATATAATTTTCTTACTATATGCAACTAATATAGGAAAATCTACATTTAACATGACCAAAACAAAGAAAGATATGAAAACTCAACATGGATTGATTTGGAATAGGTTTTATTGATAAGCTATTCAACAGTGGCGTCTAAAATAAAAGAATTAAATTTACATGTATTTTGAGTCAACGTGTACATAACCAACCTGCAACACTTGAAAGAATAAAATTACAATTTTAATTGAGTATTTCTTAAAACATTGTCTCATGAATAATCTTAAATATTCACTTCAGCTGGTTTTGAAAAATGACACAGCAGATTCTTCACAGTAGTGGGAAACATTTTGCTACTTTACTGTAGTGATTTCCTTGTCAAAGAGCAGTCATTTCAAATGATTTGTTTGTTTTATTTATATGACCTTGAAACGCTTTTTGAAGAAGAGATCTAACAGAAAATCAAGATCATACTTTCAATGACTGTGTAAAGAGAGGTTCAAAAAGTTTTCACTTTGCCAAAGTTAGAAGGTTAAATTGCAGCAGGTTTGGAATGAAAACTCAAGACTGTGGTGGTCTGCTCTGGCCTCTCTACTGCCTCTTAGGAGGATTGTGAAGTTCTAAACCTTTTACAAATACGTACCACAGACAAGTTTAAGATACTAATAGTAAGGTGTCATTATTAAAAAAAAAAAAAATACTCCAAAAGAACATCTAACTTTGTCAGTAATTTAAATGTCTTATTTGAAACCAAAATATAGAAAATTCTTTTTTCTCTTCCATTTTAAGTCAGATTAGAGCTGACTTAATAAGTAATAAAGCTAGAGCTTATTACTTATGTGCAGGGGGTTGTATCTGCATTTTATCTCCTACATGTAACAAGAACAATAAGCACCACTGCCAACTCTCTCTAAGATTGTTTGCTTGTTTATAAGATGTTTCCTATTATTTGAGGGCTTTTGTACAGACTGGCAGTCAGAATGGATGTAAGAAACTAACCTAGTACCTGTTTTGGTTTCAGTTAGTGTTACTAAGTGAATGGCTTTACTGAATCATCATCCCCTAAGATTATCTGATTCAATTGCTCTTTTACACGAAACATCTTTTCTTGTTCATGTCCATAAGCTCTTTAGCTACCACAACCCACAGTTAACATCAAGAACTCCATTATGAAAGGGAAAGAGACTAACATAATCTCTTTCAAACATCTGCAATGAGGCAAGCGTGGTCCTAGGTGTTTCATAGATTATTCACTTTGATTCTCTCAAAAATCCTATGAGATAGGTACAAAGCCCCCCAATGTCTTATCATGGACACTCAGTTCAAAGCAATTGACTTAACTAAAATTCCATTGTGATATAAGAGTAGCTGAATTCAAATTTAGCTGTGCCTGCTTTGAAGTCTATCAATTTTCTAGTCTATCAGGTGACTTCAAAACCCAAAAGATCATGTAACTTGAAAGCTAAAAGAGAACTATGTACTCCTCTAGTAGAAGAACAAACACTGTTTAGAAGCACATCAAATTCCATCTCAATGTGTCATCCAACATCAATGAGCAACAGACTGAGAATCAATTTTTTTTTAACATCTTCATTGGAGTATATTTGCTTTACAATGGTGTGTTAGTTTCTGCTTTATAACAAAGTGAATCAGTTATACATATACATATGTTCCCATATCTCTTCCCTGTTGCGTCTCCCTCCCTCCCACTCTCCCTATCCCACCCCTCTAGGTGGTCACAAAGCACCAAGCTGATCTCCCTGTGCTATGCAGCTGCTTCCCACTAGCTATCTGTTTTACGTTTGGTAGTGTATATATGTCCATGACACTCTCTCGCTTTGTCACAGCTTACCCTTCCCCCTCTCCATATCCTCAAGTCCATTCTCTAGTAGGTCTGTGTCTTTATTCCTGTCTTATCCCTAGGTTCTTCATATTTTTTTTTCTTAAATTCCATATATATGTGTTAGCATACGGTATTTGTCTTTCTCTTTCTGACTTACTTCACTCTGTATGACAGACTGTAGGTCCATCCACCTCATTACAAATAGCTCAATTTCGTTTCTTTTTATGGCTGAGTAATATTCCATTGTATATATGTGCCACATCTTCTTTATCCATTCATCCGATGGTGGACAATTAGGTTGTTTCCATCTCTGGGCTATTGTAAATAGAGCTGCAATGAACATTTTGGTACATGACTCTTTTTGAATGATGGTTTTCTCAGGGTATATGCCAAGTAGTGGGATTCCTGGGTCATATGGTAGTTCTATTTGTAGATTTTTAAGGAACCTCCATACTGTTCTCCATAGTGGCTGTACCAATTCACATTCCCACCAGCAGTGCAAGAGTGTTCCCTTTTCTCCACACCCTCTCCAGCATTTATTGTTTCTAGAATTTTTGATGATGGCCATTCTGACTGGTGTGAGATGATACCTCATTGTAGTTTTGATTTGCATTTCTCTAATGATTAATGATGTTGAGCACCCTTTCATGTGTTTGTTGGCAGTCTGTATATCTTCTTTGGAGAAATGTCTGTTTAAGTCTTCTGCCCATTTTTGGATTGGGTTGTCTGTTTTTTTGTTATTGAGCTGCATGAGCTGCTTGTAAAATTTGGAGATTAATCCTTTGTCAGTTGCTTCGGTTGCAAATATTTTCTCCCAATCTGAGGGTTGTCTTTTGGTCTTGTTTATGGTTCCCTTTGCTGTGCAAAAGCTTTGAAGTTTCATTAGGTCCCATTTGTTTATTTTTGTTTTTATTTCCATTTCTCTAGGAGGTGGGTCCAAAGGATCTTGCTGTGATTTATGTCATAGAGTGTTCTGCCTATGTTTTCCTCTAAGAGTTTGATACTTTCTGGCCTTACATAGGTCCTTAATCCATTTTGAGCTTATTTTTGTGTATGGTGTTAGGGAGTGATCTAATCTCATACTTTTACATGTACCTGTCCATTTTCCCAGCACCACTTATTGAAGAGGCTGTCCTTTCTCCACTGTACATTCCTGCCTCCTTTATCAAAGATAAGGTGACCATATGTGTGTGGGTTTATCTCTGGGCTTTCTATCCTGTTCCATTGATCTATCTTTCTGTTTTTGTGCCAGTACCATACTGTCTTGATTACTGTAGCTCTGTAGTATAGTCTGAAGTCAGGGAGCCTGATTCCTCCAGCTCCGTTTTTCTTTCTCAAGATTGCTTTGGCTATTCGGGGTCTTTTGTGAAATTTTTTGTTCTAGTTCTGTGAAAAATGCCAGTGGTAGTTTGATAGGGATTGCATTGAATCTGTAGATTGCTTTGGGTAGTAGAGTCACTTTCACCATGTTGATTCTTCCAATCCAAGAACATGGTATATCTCTCCATCTATTTGTATCATCTTTAATTTCTTTCATCAGTGTCATAATTTTCTGCATACAGGTCTTTTGTCTCCTTAGGTAGGTTTATTCCTAGATATTTTATTCTTTTTGTTGCAGTGGTAAATGGGAGTGTTTTCTTGATTTCACTTTCAGATTTTTCATCATTAGTGTATAGAAATGCCAGAGATTTCTGTGCATTAATTTTGTATCCTACTACTTTACCAAATTCATTGATTAGCTCTAGTAGTTTTCTGGTAGCATCTTTAGGATTCTCTATGTATAGTATCATGTCATCTGCAAACAGTGACAGCTTTACTTCTTCTTTTCTGATTTGGATTCCTTTTATTTCCTTTTCTTCTCTGATTGCTGTGGCTAAAACTTCCAAAACTATGTTGAATAAGAGTGGTGAGAGTGGGCAACCTTGTCTGTTCCTGATCTTAGTGGAAATGCTTTCAGTTTTTCACCATTGAGGACGATGTTGGCTGTGGGTTTGTCATATATGGCCTTTATTATGTTGAGGAAAGTTCCCTCTATGCCTACTTTCTGCAGGCTTTTATCATAAATGGGTGTTGAATTTTGTCAAAAGCTTTTTCTGCATCTGTTGAGATGATCATATGGTTTTTCTGCTTCAATTTGTTAATATGGTGTATCACGTTGATTGATTTGCATATATTGAAGAATGTTTGCATTCCCAGGATAAACCCCACTTGATCATGGTGTATGATCCTTTTAATGTGCTGTTGGATTCTGTTTGCTAGTATTTTGTTGAGGATTTTTGCATCTATGTTCATCAGTGATATTGGCCTGTAGTTTTCCTTCTTTGTGACATCCTTGTCTGGTTTTGGTATCAGGGTGATGGTGGCCTCGTAGAAGGAGTTTGGGAGTGTTCCTCCCTCTGCTATATTTTGGAAGAGCTTGAGAAGGATAGGTATTAGCTCTTCTCTAAATATTTGATAGAATTCGCCTGTGAAGCCTTCTGCTCCTGGGCTTTTGTTTGTTGGAAGATTTTTAATCAGTTTCAATTTCAGTGCTTGTGATTGGTCTGTTCATATTTTCTGTTTCTTTCTGATTCAGTCTTGGCAGGTTGTGTGTTTCTAAGAATTTGTCCATTTCTTCCAGGTTGTCCATTTTATTGGCATAGAGTTGCTTGTAGTAATCTCTCATGATCTTTTGTATTTCTGCAGTGTCAGTTGTTACTTCTCCTTTTTCATTTCTAATTCTGTTGATTTGAGTCTTCTTCCTTTTTTTCTTGATGAGTGTGGCTAATGGTTTATCAATTTTGTTTATCTTCTCAAAGAACCAGGTTTTAGTTTTATTGATCTTTGCTATCATTTTGTTCATTTGTTTTTCATTTATTTCTGATCTGATTTTTATGATTTCTTTCCTTCTGCTACCTTTGGGGTTTTTTTGTTCTTTTTTCTCTAATTGCTTTAGGTGCAAGGTTAGGTTGTTTATTCGAGATGTTTCCTGTTTCTTAAGGTAGGATTGTATTGCTATAAACTTCCCTCTTAGAACTGCTTTTGCTGCATCCCACAGGTTTTGGGTCATCGTGTCTCCATTGTCATTTGTTTCTAGGTATTTTTTGACTTCCTCTTTGATTTCTTCAGTGATCACTTCGTTATTAAGTAGTGTATTGTTTAGCCTCCATCTGTTTGTATTTTTTACAGATCTTTTCCTGTAATTGACATCTACTTTCATAGCGTTGTGGTCGGAAAAGATTCTTGATACAATTTCAATTTTCTTAAATTTACCAACGCTTGCTTTGTGACCCAAGATATGATCTATCCTGGAGAATGTTCCATGAGCACTTGAGAAGAATGTGTATTCTGTTGTTTTTGGATGGAATGTCCTATATGTATCAATTAAGTCCATCTTGTTTAATGTATCATTTAAACTTGTGTTTCCTTATTTTCATTTTGGATGATCTGTCCATGGGTGAAAGTGGGGTGTTAAAGTCCCCTACTATGAATGTGTTACTGTTGATTTCCCCTTTTATGGCTGTTAGTATTTGCCTCATGTATTGAGGTGCTCCTATGTTGCGTGCATAAATATTTACAATTGTTATATCTTCTTCTTGGATCGATCCCTTGATCATTATGTAGTGTCCTTCTTTGTCTCTTCTAATAGTCTTTATTTTAAAGTCTATTTTGTCTGATATGAGAATTGCTACTCCAGCTTTCTTTTGGTTTCCATTTGCATGGAATATCTTTTTCCATCCCCTTACTTTCAGTCTGTATGAGTCTCTAGGTCTGAAGTGTGTCTCTTGTAAATAGCATATATATGGCTCTTGTTTTTGTATCCATTCAGCCAATCTTTGTCTTTTGGTGGGAGCATTTAGTCCATTTACATTTAAGGTAATTATTGATATGTATGTTCCTATTCCCATTTTCTTTATTGTTTTGGGTTCATTATTGTAGGTCTTTTCCTTCTCTTGTGTTTGTTGCCTAGAGAAGTTCCTTTAGCATTTGTTGTAAAGCTGGTTTGGTGGTGCTGAACTCTCTCAGCTTTTGCTTGTCTGTAAAGCTTTTAATTTCTCTGTCGAAACTGACTGAGGTCCTTGCTGGGTAGAGTAATCTTGGTTTCAGGTTTTTTCCGTCATCACTTTAAATATGTCCTGCCACTCCCTTCAGGCTTGCAGAGTTTCTGCTGAAAGATCAGCTGTTAACCTTGTGGAGATTCCCTTGTGTGTTATTTGTTGTTTTTCCCTTGCTGCTTTTAATATGTTTTCTTTGTATTTAATTTTTGACAGTTTGATTAATATGTGTCTTGGCATATTTCTCCTTGGATTTATCCTGTATGGGACTCTCTGTGCTTCCTGGACTTGATTAACTATTTCCTTTCCCATATTAGGGAAGTTTTCAACTATAATCTCTTCAAATATTTTCTCAGTCCCTTTCTTATTCTCTTCTTCTTCTGGAACCCCTATAATTTGAATGTTGGTGCGTTTAATGTTGTCCCAGAGGTCTCTGAGACTGTCCTCAGTTCTTTTCATTCTTTTTTCTTTATTCTGCTCTGCAGTAGTTATTTCCACTATTTTGTCTTCCAGGTCACTTATCCGTTCTTCTGCCTCAGTTATTCTGCTATTGATCCCATCTAGAGTATTTTTAATTTCATTTATTGTGTTGTTCATCGTTGCTTGTTTCATCTTTAGTTCTTCTAGGTCCTAGTTAAATGTTTCTTGCATTTTGTGTATTCTATTTCCAAGATTTTGGATCACCTTTACTATCATTATTCTGAATTCTTTTTCAGGTAGACTGCCTATTTTCTCTTCATTTGTTAGGTCGGTGGGTTTTTATCTTGCTCTTTCATCTGCTGTGTGTTTTTCTGTCTTCTCATTTTGCTTATCTTACTGTGTTTGGGGTCTCCTTTTTGCAGGCTGCAGGTTCGTGGTTCCCATTGTTTTTGGTGTCTGTCCCCAGTGGCTAAGGTTGGTTCAGTGGGTTGTGTAGGCTTCCTGGTGGAGGGGACTAGTGCCTGTGTTCTGGTGGATGAGGCTGGATCTTGTCTTTCTGGTGGGCAGGTCCACGTCTGGTGGTGTGTTTTGGGGTGTCTGTGGACTTATTATGATTTTAGGCAGCCTCTCTGCTAATGGGTAGGGTTGTGTTCCTGTCTTGCTAGTTGTTTGGCATAGGGTGTCCCGCACTGTAGCTTGCTGGTCGTTGAGTGAAGCTGGGGGCTGGTGTTGAGATGGAGATCTCTGGGAGATTTTCGCCATTTGATATTATGTGGAACTGGGAGGTCTCTTGTGGACCAGTGTCCTGAAGTTGGCTCTCCCACCTCAGAGGCACAGCACTGACTCCTGGCTGCAGCACCAAGAGCTGTTCATCCACACGCCTCAGAATAAAAGGGAGAAAAAGAAGAAGGAAAGAAAGAAAGAGAAAGAAAGAAAGGAGATAAAATAAAATAAAAAAGTAAGATAAAATAAAATAAAGTTATTAAAATAAAAAATAATTATTAAGAAAAAAAATTTTTTTTAAAGAAAAGAAAAAGGTGGACGGGTAGAACCCTAGGACAAATGGTGGAAGCAAAGCTATACAGACAAAATCTCACACAGAAGCATACACATACACACTCAGAAAAAGAGGAAAAGGGGGAAAAATCATAAATCTTGCTCTCAAATCCCACCTCCTCAATTTGGGATGATTCGTTGTCTATTCATGTATTCCACAGATGCAGGGTACATCAAGTTGATTGTGGAGCTTTAATCCGCTGCTTCTGAGGCTGCTGGGAGAGATTTCCCTTTCTCTTCTTTGTTCTCACAGCTCCCAGGGCTCAGCTTTGGATTTGGCCCCGCCTCTGCGTGTAGGTCGCCTGCGGGCGTCTGTTCTTGGCTCAGACAAGACGGGGTTAAAGGAGCAGCTGCTTCACAGGCTCTGGCTCACTCAGGCCGGGGGCGAGGGAGGGGCACGGAGTGCGGGGCAGAGGCCGGCGTGACGTTGTACCAGCCTGAGGCGCGCCATGCCTTCTCCCGGGGAAGTTGTCCCCAGGAGGGGAGGTGTGGAGAGTGACCTGTGCTCGCACACAGGCTTCTTGGTGGCGGCAGCAGTAGCCTTAGCGTCTCATGCCTGTCTCTGGGGTCCGCGCTTTTAGCCACGGCTTGCACCCGTTTCTGGAGGTCTTTTAAGCGGCGCTCTTAATCCCCCTCTCCTCTCGCACCAGGAAACAAAGAAGGAAGAAAAAGTCTCTTGCCTCTTCGGCAGCTCCAGACTTCTCCCTGGACTCCCTCCCGGCTAGCCGTGGCGCACTAACCCCCCGCAGGCTGTGTTTACGCAGCCAACCCCCGTCCTCTCCCTGCGCTCCGACCGAAGCCCAATCCTCAGCTCCCAGCCCCGCCCACCCTGGCAGGAGAGCAGACAAGCCTCTGGGCCTGGTGAGTGCTGGTCGGCACCGATTCTCTGTGCGGGAATCTCCCCGCTTTGCCCTCTGCACCCCTGTTGCAGTGCTCTCCTCCGCGGCACCAAAGCTTAACCCCCTCTGCCACCCGCAGTCTGCTCGCGAAGGGGCTTCTAGTGTGTGGAAACCTTTCCTCCTTCACAGCTCCCTGCCACTGGTGCAGGTCCCGTCCCTATCCTTTTGTCTCTCTTTATTGTTTTTTCTGTTGCCCTACAGAGGTACGTGGGGACTTTCTTGCCTTTTGGGAGGTCTGAGGTCTTCTGCCAGCGTTTAGTAGGTGTTCTGTAGGAGTTGTTCCACGTGTAGATGTATTTCTGGTGTATCTGTGGGGAGGAAGGTGATCTCTGCATCTTACTCCTCCGCCTTTTCCCCCTCGTCCTCTGGAGAATCAGTTTCTGAATGTTGTTCCCAACTCCCCTGTGCTTTAAATTTTGAGATCAGACTTAGAATTTTGGAATTTCTGTCTGCCTTCACATGCTTTTGAATTCTCTTTCCCCCTCGAATGCCAAAAGCAAACACTACACACACACACACACACACACACACACACACACACACACACACACA